>NW_027210629.1:2755000-2877500 GCF_029030835.1 Brachyistius frenatus
CTCTGGTAGATATTTACTGCCAACACTTCTCTAGTTCTGTAGATAATGCTGAGCAAAAGGGCACATAAAACAAGCCTTTGGTATCTCCACTTTGATGCTTTTGAATATTTGCATTTGCGAAACATTTGTGCCAATGGAACTTTTAGAATTTCTGATTGATAAAACTAGTCCAGGCCTAAATCTATCTAATCTAAAGGGCGTTTTTCTCCGAGCTGCTTTAGTGAGAATACAGAGGAGAAATATAGTGTGAGGTCTTTTATTTTAAATGCATCCTGAGGGTATTCCTACACTAAAGGCAATGGTTAAGACCCTGTTTTCTTCATATTCACCTGCATCCTTACTGCACCTCTTTGCCACAAAGGAGAAAAGACAGCTACTTTGGCCTGACCTCTGTTTAGCTTGCTTGTATAACCCCCAACCCATTTCCGTCTACATCCTATGAAATATTCAACTCCTGCCCGTCCCTTCTTACCTAATGCAGAGGCCCAGAAAACACTTTTGATATATGCGTTACTACAGGCAGCGATGTGTGCCCCTTTGATAAACATATTAAAGATATGTATTTCTCTGCCTGGTCTGCATGAATTTCAGAGATCTCTCCCAAGCATATAAATGCATTCATACGCTACTCTCTGTCTCTCTTAACCACTCCCATTATTAATAAATGCATGATCCCCTGCTGTGCCTCGGCTTGTGCGCACGGCGAGTGTCTCTTTCATATGCTCATGAGTGTGTGTTTTAGGCCACTGCCGGAGACCCCACCTGGCTCATTCATATTCATTCGCACATAATGACTAGCCACGCCTCCGGATAGTGCAGTCATGATGAGATCAAACATTAGACTCAAACAAGAGGCTATATAATGTATACTGGAACAGTTGTCGCTCACTGCTCACTTCCTCATCGTTCTCTCAATTCCTCTTGCTGTGGATCGGCAGTTTCCTGCATCTGGATCTCTATCAGGCTCATTTACTCTCACTCAGAGTCACAGCAGTGGACTGCAGCTGGTCCTGATCATATCTCATGATAAGAGAAGGGGGGTTCTTTGGCAGGTGACTTTGGCCGACTGAGTCTGTTTAACAGAACTCCATCCTGACTTTCACTCAGTAATGTCATTTACTAAAGGGCACTTTTAATGAGTTGATCAAGTGACCCAATTCTCATTTAATAGATGTTTAGGCCAAACTTCCAGCTGTTACCTCTGTGTCTGTCTGATTAGATGCCCGATGGTATCGCTGTCCGATTTACTCATGAATGGTTCAAACTCAGATTTTGCCTTAACAATCAAAGTTGTTTTGGGGGGAAATGTAGTAAAAATGACCACAACAAAGGAATTTTATTAAGCAGGGCTGCCCCCCTAAAATACAGAGAGCACTTTTCATGTTTACATGGAGCCTAACAGTCCAATTCAAACTGATTGAAAACAACTTTAAAACCGTTCCATATAAACACCTCAATCAGGATAAACTGGCTCAACCTAATTGAAATTTCGATTGGTCACAGAGGGGTGGTTTAAACCTTCTCATAAACCCATCAAAAGATAATTTGTACCATGTAAATGATGAAACTTATTATTTTCTGGCTGTGTTGTTTCTGCACAAGTCCTCCGCCTCGACATAAATGCAAGTAGAAATACGTTTCTCCCTCCACTTCCAAAAAAAAATGCAGCTTCCAAGCTGATGTAAGCGATCCAGAACTCCTGAATTGATCCAAACTCTGGACATTATTGGAAGTCTAGCAAATGTCATGTCATTCTGCGAAGGCCCTCCTCTACTGTGCCTCTGAAATTCCCAACTTCTGATCAGTGTTCTGGTGGTCCATCTGAAAATAATTCCAACATTAAATAGATATTAGGCCTTAAAGAGCGCGATGGGGGCTTGCCAGGTTTGATTGACATACCTGGGGCGCAGTCAGTTTTCTGGCATAGGTTAAGTGTCATATAATGCAAAGAAACGGTAATTATATGAATAACTGCAGCAAGTAACCTTTTGCCTTTTGGTTGAGAAATTATTTAAACCGAATATCCATTAAGTTTCTATCGATCAACTAATCATTTCAGTTCTAAAGTAGAAGAGAATAACTGTACATGTGATTAAAACTGATTAAAAATGTAATCTTCTCTTTTCTGTCTCACTGTTTCAGGTTTCCATCTGAGCGGCACTGTGACAGACCCCGCCACACCATCGTCCCCGGAGCTCGTGTGCAGCGTCAGTGTCAGTTTCGACCGCTGCAAGATCACAGCGGTAACATGCACTTGCGGAAACAAAGACATCTTCTATTGCGCCCATGTAGTGGCGCTGTCGCTTTACAGAGTACGGAAACCCGAGCAGGTCAAACTGCACCTGCCCATCTCGGAAACGCTGTTCCAGATGAGCAGAGACCAGCTGCAGAAGTTTGTCCAGTACCTTATATCAGTCCATCACACGGAGGTCCTGCCCACCGCGCAGAAACTGGCCGACGAGATTCTGTCACAGAACTCGGAGATCAACCAGGTCCACGGTGAGGAAATGTGTGTGTCAGTGTGTGTGTAGAAGGTTGCAGGTATGTCTAAGATTACGCAATCATGAGAATTGTGTCTTCCTGCCTCTACATGCAAACATATTGACTGTGTGATGAAGGTAAAGTGTGGCAGGATCAATATTTCTCATTAATAAGATCCAGACTGTGAAGGAGAGACTCTGTGCCTCTAATCAACACTATAGACCCGTTGTTTACCTCTGAGAGCGAGAGAGAACAATACAGTGACAGAGATGAAGAGGTTAGCAGAGAGATAGAAAAAGGTGCATATCTCTTGTTATCGATACTGTACTTGCTGCTTGCCTACAAAAGATGAAACCATAAGGGCAAACAACACAGAAAGAGAAACCAGTGGAAACAGACGAAGGTCCTGGATGTGTTTTCGTCAGAATTTCTGTTTTCTGAAGAGGTGATAAAAGCCAAAAAGAGGTGATGAAGAGATGTCCAAAATAAAGGCATACAGGAAACGGACTCGGAGGCAGGAAACATGTGAGGGAACTGAGACAGAGGGCTGAAACGATGTGAGAGAGACAGAAACAACAGCAGAGACGGAGACGTCTGAGAATGAGGAGATCTGCCGCCCTTCCATCGATAACTCTGGAAATGTAAGCTAAACCGTGTTGGCTGAATGAAGCATCTTCTGTTACTCAGTTTGAGGGTTAGCTTAGCTGCATGTTTGTATCAGAAATATTAAGGACAAGGTCACAGAAACTACAAAGTTACTTTTCAAATACAATATATTAAGGCATATTTTTTGTCAAAGTTAAAGTTCAGTTGAATGTTTGAAAGGTGCTATACCTGAATGTAACTCTCTGATAATGAGTCAAGGATCATTTGTTAAATTTTTCTTTGGCTCTCAAAAATACAATTGAATAACTGAGGACAGAATAAATGGGAGAGGGTAGCACTCATGAAATTATGCGACATTAATGTTATTTCTATTAAATTGCAGTGACAGCCTATTAGTTTAATGTCATGATCAAATGACGGAGAGGCTTTGCTGATGGGTTGTCTGTATGTTGTGCGTGTTAAAACGCCCAATTTATAAATGTAACCTTGCACATTGCTGCCCCCAATACTGGTAATGCACTTGCCGGAGGTTATTGTATTTGTAAGCTTCAGAGGGCACAAATAAATGTTCACACAGGTGTAGAAAGGTGAGTTACATTGTCCGAGATTGTTTCCTGGCTATTTAAGGAGTCATGGTTGGTCTTTATCTTATAATTAGATTTTAAATTGTGTTTTTTAGGAGTAACGTGACGGCAATGAAAAGCCGAGCTCAGTCATGCTCTGTCTACGTATAGTTTTGCAAAATTAATTTGATTTAAATCCATGGGTTGCTGTAGAATACACAACATTTGATTATATAGTTATACAAGTCTAATTTTTCTACAACAATAATGATACTTCAAATCAGGATAAGAGATAATAAGGAAAATTACAGTGGCTCAATGAACCTATAACAATGAGTGTATGTGTGTGTTTGTAGGGGCCCCGGACCCCACCGCAGGAGCCAGTGTGGATGATGAGAACTGCTGGCACCTGGACGAGGAGCAGGTTCAGGAGCAAGTCAAGCTCTTCCTGTCCCAGGGAGGATACCACGGCTCGGGCAAGCAGCTCAACCTGCTCTTCAGCAAGGTCAGGACCCGCGAACATTCATTCATCCACCACGTACCATACATAACAACAGGCTTATAGTACATGCCAGTCCTGTCACCTTGGTCACAAGCACACACTGCCCGAGTACGTTGTCTCTGACTTTAATAAATATTTTCTCCGTCTTTCTCTAGGGCGCTTGCATTATATTTTCTTCCTCAAAAAACAGGAATAAAAAAAATTACATGTTCTGCATAATGCAAATACTTTAAAGGGCATGCTGCCTATTAGCCGGTGCTAATTGAAGGAAGGAGAGAAAGTGTGAGATAAAGGTGTGGAAAAAAGAGGGAAAGCTTCCACTATATACTGCTCTGTAGCCATGAGTAAACAATTACACGAGAGACGTGTGCTTCTCCCTGCTTCCTGTTATTCCAGTGGCAGAGCTCTTGCCCGCATTAATGCGTTGTGTGCAATGTAAAGACTGCAAGCCAAGGCCATAATCAGCCAGCCTGCCCGGCTTTCAGAAGATCTCTCAGCTTCATGCTCTTTGTTGACTGTTATATTCTTCTCTGCTAATACATACATACACAAACACACACTGTCAGTCACATACACGCTTGCATAGACGAATACACGCACACACACACACACACACACACACACACACACACACACACACACACACACACACACACACACACACACACACACACACACACACACACACACACACACACACACACACACACACACACTACACTGAGAGTCATGTACACACCTGTAGTTACACAGAGCTGCCCTTAAATCATTAAAACACACTTACTGTATTTGCATTAGTCTAGTGTCTGGTTTTTCCTTTTTGTGTATAATTGTTGTCTGCTCTCTTGCTGGTGAGAGAAAAGAATGTACTTAATTTGTGTACATATGTTCATAAATGTTATAATGAGTCAGTGTAGGAAGCTTAAGACTCACTTTTTTTTTTATTGCTTTTCACATAAAAATACCCACATTTTTAAAAGTTTAGAACCAGTGTTTACCCGAATTTTATATCCCCACACACCCCAGAGTGGTTATGTTTCCTGCTACAAGGAGATGCTGACCACCATAGTTTACAACAAACGAGTCCCTGTTGCGATTAGCTCAGCTCCAAAAATCTTCCACTGAGAGAAAGTGAAGGAGAAAGAAGAAAACTCGGCTGCTGGTTATGCACCAGCAAGACAAAAAAACCTAAATGGTTTGAATGATATTGCATAGGTTTTTCATGCAAAATCAGTTTTTGACATACTTTTGTATTCTTGATTTTTTTTTTTTTTTTTTTTTTTTTTTTGTAGATTTGATTTTTACTCTTCCTTTTTTTTCTTTTTAATCTATACTTAATGTTGACAAATATCCATATTTTTATTCCAAACATATTGAATGAATGCTGAAAATATTTAACCTCAAGCTACAGGTATGTTGTAAGTGAATAGATTTTCTTTGTTACTGCTAGTTTTAAAGAATATTTGAACCCCTAAGTGAAACCGCAGAAGTATTTCAAGGGTGTAAAACTAGTTGCAATGGTTATCAATTTTTCAAGCAAAGATTTAAAAGAAAAAAAGAAAAAAGCAAGAGCAAGTGTAGTAAGTATTTAAAACAACATTTAAGAAAAAACATGGACAGAACGAGAGGAATTTTGTACTTGTACTTTCTCAGTGTTAATACTTCAATTCAGGCGAACCTTGATTTGATCGGGGAAGTTAAATATTATGGACCATTATTTTTCGGGGGGGGGGGGACACAGAAACTGTAAGACGGATAAAACCCTGCTGGACACGGGCCTGTCCTTTTACACCGTGTTGTCAAATTTGTGAGAACATGCCATCTGAGGTGTGTATGGAAAAGCATTCAACTCAGTTCAACAGAAGCAGTACTTGACTCCGTAGCTCCGGTACAAAATTCACACAGTCAAATCAACGTGCAGCGCACATTGGCTAAATAACAGTATCAGAGAATTAAAGAAGAAATGCAGACGAACATAATGGCAATGGGGAAAAAAGGACTAATGGCCACCTATCAGTTAAACAAGTCAGGGCCGACTATTTCTCCAACATGATCTCAACTAACCATCTTAAGCCCAGATTTATTTTCAAAACCATCCAGTCCCTTATTAACCCATCTTTAACACATTCAGATCAACAGCTCACGAACGCTAAACAGTAAAATGTGCGGTATGCGGTAATCCTTTCAGTAGTTTCTACTTAGCTGTGAGAGTTGTTTGGTGTTTGTGCATTCATGCAGTAGTATAAACTCCATGTGTGTGCTGGTCCCGTCTCCTCCTCTAGGTGAGGGAGATGCTGAAGATGCGTGACTCCAACGGAGCGAGGATGTTAACACTGATCACAGAGCAGTTCATGGCCGACCCTCGGCTGGCACTGTGGAGACAGCAGGGCACCACCATGACCGACAAGTACAGACAGCTCTGGGACGAACTGGGTGAGGAGGAAGCACACACACACACTCGCACTTGCGCGCACACACGCGCGCACGCACGCACACACGCACACACGCACGCACACACACACACACACACACACACACACACACACACACACACACACACACACACACACACACACACACACACACACACACGCATGTTGTCCTATAAATGTGTACCCAGACACAGATACACACATGCTGTCCTATCAATGTGTACACACACACACACACACACACACACACACACACACACACACACACACACACACACACACACACACACACACACACACACACACACACACACACACACACACACACACTTATTCTCCTCCAGTATGAAGAGGCACAGACAGATTAAGCAAGTTGGATGATCCAACTCAGACATTGACACAAAGGCACTCTCGCTTATTTCCCCCCCCCCCCGTTTGTTTATTTGTCTTTTGTGTCCAAGAAAGCCCACACAGACACACACTCTCAAGACGCACACACTCGTCACTGACAGCGCGCTCTCTCTCCCTCTCGCTGAGACTGTAGGTTTGGCAGCTCAGCGGGAGTGTCTTTGTGAATTACAGCCGTTTAATGCAGCACATCGCGCCTCATCAGAACCCCAAATATTATAACCTCGGCGATGTTTTCAAACACTTCACGTTATATATTTAGTTGATGTGACAGAGTGCTGCTCACCATGCACTCGTTTGGTTTGATACAGTGTGTAGCTATTTTGACAGACGTACCTACGGCGAAACACTTCCTCACAAACCACAAAACCAACAGGCCTGTCACCAGGACAGCAGTCATGTTGTCTCCCTGTCTTTGTTGTTTGCCTCTAATGTCTTGGCTGCCGCTGTTGTTGTTGATGATGATGTTCGTTTTCTCCCTTTGGTCTTGTTCTGCACTTTGTGAGGACAGCACAGTGATCTCATCTGTTTCAATCCCACGTATTTTTGGAAGTGTGTGTACGCTCTCTTTGAAGTCCACACTTCAAACCCTTCTTCCCAAGTCCTTATCACTCCCCCTGATGTGTGGTGAATGCTGCCTCTCGGCGCCGCTCTCGCTCTCTTCTCTCTTGCTCCCTTTCCCTCTTTTGTCTTTCTCCTCTTTGAGTTGCAGCTACTCCTCTCCTCTAGACACAAAGCCATGCCTCATTCACTCGTCCTCACCCATGTCTCCTCGTCCACATCATCTCCGCTCCCGTTTCATTCTCTTTTCCCCTTTTTTCTGCCCTCCCTCTCTTCTTCACCTTTTGGTATTTTTTTTTTCCTCTTTCATATTCCGTCTCCGTCCTTGTCTTCGTCCTTTCTCCCAAACTCGCATGCATCTGCAGCGCACACACACACACACACACACACACACACACACACACACACACACACACACACACACACACACACACACACACACACACACACACACACACACACACACACACACACACACACACACACACACACAGTAGAGTGTACATATATCCAGCAGTCTTGAGAGTGAAATCCCTGAATGTGCGTGTATCCCCAGAGACTTAGCCACTTTTCATATTCTGTTTGTTCCAATTTACTCCAAAATGATGTGTGTGCAGTCACCGTTGCCTCGGGACTAGTTAAGTTCTCTGTTTTCACAGAGTTTTGTATTCCAGTGCAAGATGGCGGCAGCACAGAAAATGAACAAGAAACAATGTTATGATGTTGCACATCTTGGAAAACTGCCTCAAGCTTTCAGTCTTACATGATAACTGTGTTTAGGATGTTTTCAATCTCAAAAGACACACTTTCCTGCATTGTAGGACTCATTGCTGACATCATTATCACAAATTTGGCGGTAGAGCTGGTCACTGAAGTCTGTTTATGTGTGTGTGTGTGTGTGCGTGCGCGTGTCCAGGTGCACTGTGGATGTGCATCGTACTGAACCCTCACTGTAAACCAGAGCAGAAATCGTCATGGCTGCGCCAGCTGCGCAGATGGAACAGCGTGGACGTCTGCCCCTGGGAGGATGGTAACCATGGCAACGAGCTGCCCAACCTCACCCACTCACTGCCTCAGGGTGCCCATGGCAACCAAGGTCAGAGATTGACAAATTTTGTATGTCTGTCAATAAAATATTTACTGCGTAGTAACTTATCTCACAGTTGTAAAGGTGAAGGTGCTGCATGTAGCGGCTGTAAGTTTCAGTAGTGAAGCCTCCGTCTGCTGTGCAGGCAAGATTAGTGAACGCCTAACCAATCATTTTGCACCCATTCATAATCATACAATCAAAATGATCCACAAATTGAAATTAAAAAAAAAAAAATTCCAACGATGCAGCCCATTTACTCTCAAAGCTCTGTTGTCCGATAAAACACCCCAACAGATTTTGTGTGGTATAGAGGCCAGATCAGGCTGCCAATCTTCTAGGTGGTGGTTATGTCTGTTTACAGTAATTATGCTAATGCATAAACATTTGGATATTAATCGATTTTTAAATGCTCTAACTTTTTAAGACAAAACAAAAGCAACTAAATGACCTCCCATGTGGGCTCTACCTGCCTTTCTCTCGCCACATGAAGAGGATCCTTTCACTCCTCCTCCTCACTTCTCCTCCTTCTCCTCCTCCTCCTCCTCACTTCTCCTCCTCCTTCTCCTCCTCACTTCTCCTCCTCCTTCCTCTGCAGAGATGCGCCCCCACAGGACTGTGTTCACACGGGCCATCGAGGCCTGTGACCTGCACTGGCAGGACCGACACCTCCAGCACATTATCGCCAGTGACCTCTATGCCAACTACTGTTACCATGACAACCAGGAGGGCTCCCTCTTTGACTCGCGCGGTTGGCCCTTATGGCATGGTGAGTCTGTGCGCATGTAGGTGGAAGTGAGTGCATGTGTTAGATTGGTTCCTACACGCTGTGTGTTGGACGGAGCAGCTGATGGAAGCATGTCGGGGTTAAAACACCGTCTTTTCCTCAGAACATGTACCAACAGCCTGCGCCCGGGTAGATGCCCTGCGCTCCCACGGTTACCCCAGAGAAGCCCTCCGACTGGCCATTGCTGTGGTGAACACGTTACGAAGGCAACAGCAGAGGCAACTGGAGCACTTTCGCCGGCACAAGAAAGGTGAATCTAGTTTTTTTTTTTTTTTTTTAATTTGCAGAATGTAAATCGGCAAAACATTCTCTCAAATTCACAAATTGCATACACAAACAGCCCCAGCCTGCATCGGACTCTGATATAATCCCCTGCAATGTCAACGGGAAACAAGAGGGAAAGAGAGAAAGAAAGAAAAGGGACATTTTCCGAAAGTCTGTTCCGTCTTGAAACTTTGAATACATTTAATGTTGATCATTTGATGTTTTTATAGTTTATGGACACGCATGAACAGCTTCCAGTTCCGGCTTTGTGTCTCACCTATCTGCCCCAGAATGAAGTATGAACCTCTGAAATTTGAGAATATGATTTCTTTATCGTATGCACAGAGAAGATTATCTTTTCTTGCAATCTTTCAATTAGGTTTAAATTGTGTTGCTGTTGAGTAACATTTGTTTTAAAATAGTATTATTATTATTTTTACTCTTTTTAATAAAAATATTATATTATCATGTCTATGCCTGTTGTATAAAATATATAAATAAAGCTGACTTGACTTTAGGTCTGATGGCCGGAAAATAATTGTCAGTATTAAAGCAGTTTAAGCTCCTGACTTTGTCCGATGTATTGGAGAAAGTTAACCCACATTAGAAAATAATGTCAGTGACTTGAAGAAATGTTCATACCATCATTAAGATACGATCTGTTTTGATTCATTTTGGTATATTATATATATATATATATATTTTTTTTTTATTTTTTAAATGTATTTTAGTGCTGTTCTCATTGGTTTTCATACCCTTGTGAGATCATGGTGGGAGAAGGAAGGTGAGGGGTGACTTTAGTGACTGGAAGAGCAAAGAAGAGTTTGTTTGAGTATGTGTGTTTATATTAGTATGCTATTTGTTCAGAGTCTGATGATTTGCATAAGATGCAGAATGTTCTTGATATATTCGATATACCCTTGAGAAATAAAGAAAATGATATCGCAAGAAAAACCTCAAGCTTGAGCTTTTAGAAGCTGGAGTAAATAATGACCAATAGAAAGGAGAAACGAATGTTGTGTGAATAACTGTGTCCTTATCTGCTTTCTCTTGTCTCAGAGTTGCTCCATAAAGGCCATACAGCCATCACCAACATGGAGGGCTGGGTGGGACACCCCCTGGATCCCATCGGTACCCTGTTCAACACCCTGACCGAGTCGGGACGAACAGGCGAGGAGGGCTCCAACATCTGCTTAGACCTCTCGGGTAGACAAACTGAGACTTTAATATAGCCACGAAACAAGCCAACACAAGTCCAAAAAGATCAGATTGTGTCATACTGTGTACTATTGGATTTGAATGTGATATATATAATACATATGGTGATGTTGTATATGTTTCTAGGGATTGACTTTTAACATGGTATTGAAAAACACATAATTTATACTTACATCTGTGCCTTGTTAACTACTGTAGAGATATTTTTTTTCGTCTGTGTGGTCCCATAATAGGAATACAGATGAAAAAGGAATAGCTAAAAAGCACAGTTTAAGTGTAGCTTCACCTTCAGTCTCTTATCTTATCATGCCTCCTCATGGTTTTTAAATTCTCCTCTCCTACGCTCTGTGATTGCTCTGTCCCTCATTGCCTCCTCTGCTTACAGAAATAGCCTTCTCCTCAGAGGCAGAGCAGTGAACAGAGGAGAGCTCCTGAGGCGCTGATCTTTATTTTTGGGTGGTCATTGGATTCCGACCTGTATTGTGTGACTGACGCAGTGGTTTCTCATAGTAGACAGTCTCATCTAATGTCCAAAACCTCAGAGATTTGCGCAGACCACCTCTTCTCATCCACCTCTCTGTCTCCTCTTCTCCTTCATTTCCACAGACTGTTCCAGTGTTGTGAGCCGAGCGGAACTCCAACGAATGCCCGTGCAGCGGTTGCTGGGGGACGGCGAATCGTACATGGCGCTGGCGGTGGAGACGGCTCTGATTGGCTTAGGCCAACAGCGGGTGATGCCCGATGGGCTGTATGCTCAAGAAAAAGTGTGTCGCAATGAAGAGCAGCTGTTGGCCAAGCTGCAGGAAGTGGAACTGGACGACTCCTTGGTCAAAATCTTCCGTAAACAGGCCGTCTTTCTGCTGGAAGGTGAGGGAGCTAACACATTTCAATCTTTTTTTTCCTTCTTTTTTCTTGACATTTTGGGGCTCAGATTGCGGAGCCGGTTGTTCATTAGATGCAGGATCGGTGGTTCAATCCCTGGCTACTTCCTGTCCGCATGTTGAAGTGTCCTTGGGCGAGACAAACAAGTAGCACCTCCACCACCATGAGTGTCAGAGCGAGAATGTTTTTTTTTTTTTTTTTTTAAAGATCTTGGAAGTTGAAACAAGTTACATAAGTGTCACCTGTTTACCACTTATTTCACTACATTTCCCAGCAGTCTCCACACATACAGATGCACACACACACACACACACACACACACACACACACACACACACACACACACACACACACACACACACACACACACACACACACACACACACACACACACACACACACACACACACACACACACACACACACACACACACACACACACACACACACACACACACACACACACACACATATATATATACATAGACACATCTCCTCCCTGTCTCTTCTCTACCTCCCACACACCGACAGCCTACACATTCCTGCTAAAACAGGAAAAACACATTTGACTCTGTCTCACTATTTATCATCCTTTCATTTTGTGGTGCAAATAGAGGCCGAGCTGCTCTGAGCCAGACCAAAATGAGCTCTTTACACAGTAACACCAGGGGTATTGTGTCAGCACACATATGCGTGCACACACAACGGTGTACATTTACAGGACTGGAGTTGGAGCAGAATGGGGTTTGGTTATGGGAAAAGAGAGAAAGGGTGGTGGCGGTGGCACGTCCTGGAGGGGCCCAGCCCAGTCCAACTCTACTCCAGTCCCCACCCAAACCCCAGCCCTGCCTCATCCCAAGGCGCGACCACCCACCTCTGGCTCCGTTACTAATAGAGCACCAGGCTCTGAGGCCTTTGCGGGCCCCTGGAGGCTGCAGCGGCGCCACTGTGTGATGTGGTTTGTGGCTCAGAAGTCTGTTGGGGTTTAAAATAACCCACCAGAGATGAGGGGAAGTGCAGGAAGAGGGGGAGGGAGGGAAGAGAGCGCGAGGCCAAGTCTGCACACACACGACCATATGGTTTTTGACGTCACAGTCTGTTTTAATGCCGCGTGGCTTTGCCTCTTCCTGGTAGGAAGGGATAGACCAGTCACTCCTCAGTATGCGATAGGAATATCACGACTCGGTATACAACAATACAAAAATTTACATTTTATTCTGTAAATACCTTAAAATTCTGTGACTTGACGAGACAGGTAATTCTTTTAGCAGTGATATCTTCCATCTCTCACTGAAAACAGACCCACTTATTGTGTGTGTTTTTCTGTTTTTTTGTTTTGAACAGCCGGTCCGTACTCTGGCCTTGGAGAGATTGTCCACAGAGAGAGTGTACCCATGCACACCTTCGCCCGCTATCTCTTCACCTCTCTCCTACCTCATGACGCTGAACTGGCGTACAAAATTGCACTGAGAGCCATGCGGTAAGTGTCTTAATGGTTTGTGTGTGTGTGTGTGTGCTGCTGTAATCCTGTCAAAAATAATAAAAAAAGTTATTGAATTTAATTTGATTTGTTCTAACTGAAACCTTTAAAAAAAACATTTAATACGAGAAGGCGAGTGGATCACATTCAGATTTGTCCTGATTCTAACAGTAAAAAAAAGTTTGATGTTGTGATGCCTCCAACTAAAATAGTGCACGCTCCCCTCATCGTGGCTGAATAATGATTATTATTAGCAGATTGTTAGCAGATCTACTGTGGAGCATTGTCTGTGGTTTAATGTGTTCTGTGTGTAGCCGTTCTGTTTTTGGGTCTCTACGTTGTCCATGTGATCTCTCTATATTAAGCTCCTGTGTGTATTCATCTGTGGACAATGTGTACATGTGTATGTGTGTTAATCAGTCTGCGCTGCTGTGTTTTGATGTTGTGACTAGTGGGAGCTGGATCAGTGAATATTAATTACATTAATGAGAGTGTAATTAGTGTGGCTGTAATGAGGACGAATCACACACACACACACACACACACACACACACACACACACACACACACACACACACACACACACACACACACACACACATATACACACAAACGTACACATGCCGAGCCAACAGGGAGAGGCCAGTGTGTAAAGGATGCTTGTTGTGTTTTTACAAAGCTGCGCTTCTCCGAGTCCATCACTGTAAAACTGGCAAATGATGAGAATGAATGAAAACAAGTTTTTTATTTATATACATTTTTTTCCTGATCCATAGTGTGTCACAGTCGGACAAACAAGGAACAAAATGGCCACAAACTCGTCATTCACACCTTCCGGCGGTTTAACCATTTAGGAGGCGTCGGAAAGGGAAATAACACCCTTACAAAAACAAAACGAGATCATTTGGATTTCTCTGTGTGGTTTCAAGGTTGCACATCCAGCCGCTGTGTGTCCCCTCCTCGCCTCTGAACCCAAACCTGTTTTCCCTGACTCAGCCACTCCCTTCCCTCCCTTGCTACTTCCCTTCACCTTCTTGTTTCCTCCCCTCACCTCCTCCATCCTCACTCCTTTGGTGTGAAACCGGCGATTTAGAATAATATGGCCACTTATGGGTGCTCCTGGGAGCCAGGGGTGTCTACTCAGCACATAATGAATGTGTGTAATGTAGCGTAGTGTAATGTGATAGCATATACCTCCCCGCTCCCACGGGACAGCAGACAGTTAAATATAGAGGGGGAGGTAAAGTAACCAGGGCTATTTTAATGGACCTATTATAACACTATCATTGATACAAGGAGAGAAAGAAAGTCTATCTCTCTCTCTTTTACACACACGCACACACACACACACACACACACACTTTTTTTTCTTTCCACTCGCTTTCTCAATTTGTCTTCTGTCACAGTTGGTCTCAAAACAGCTTTTTTGCAAATGAGAGGAAGTCAGACTGCCTCCATACACAAATGCATATCCACAAGAGTATTTTCAAGTGTATGTGTTTTTATGCGCCTTGGAAGAGGTTAATTAAAGTGTGTGTGAGAGCAGCATATGTCGTGTGATGGCTTGGTGTGAGTGGCCAACACAAAAACAGAAGAGGAGCTGCCTACTGGTTCACGCGCTGCCCAGAATTTGACTGTAGAAGAAGAAGCTTGCGGACTCTCCAGAGACTGTGCTTATCTCAACTCTTTCGAAGCCAAAGAGACAAATCCCAGCCGCCTGTTATTATATGAGATTTCCATATGAGATACGAATCTTCCAATGCTAATGACTCTGGATCTTCACTGTAATCCTCAACCTTTGATCGTCTGCATAATCCATAATACAGCACAGTATCATGACTGCAGTCTGAGGATAAGCAAAGACAGTGTTGTACCAATGACACTCGCAGGTAGCTGACATCTTTTTTTCTTGTCTGACACATTCTCATACACCCAGATAATTTATTGATTGATTTAACAGATTTTTGAATGTTTTAATCATTTCACCATTTGGCCCCAGAAATGTTTACATGGAAAAAGACATTTCAAATCAAGATGCTGGAAATCCATAGTTGATTATTCATTGAAAATCAATTCATTAATTTATTTTGAGTGTAAAATAATTCAATTCAACTTTATTTATATAGCGCCAAATCACAACATGTGTTAAGTGCCATGAAATAACCTATCAAAGTCCTTACAGCAAGACTTTACAATATTATAGAGAAACCCAACAATTCAACAATTCCCACATAAGCTAGGAGGGAAAAACCTCCTCTTTAAGGGAGGAAAAATCTCCAACAGAGGGGAAGGAAAAACTCCCTCTTAACAGGAAGAAACCTCCGACAGAACCAGGCTCAGGGGTGGGCGGCCATCTGCCTCGACCGGTTGGGGTGAGAAGACAGCATAGAGAGAAAAGGATAGCATAGCGATATAAGAGAAGAACTGTTGGTGGAGATGACAAGCGCAGGGCAGAGACATGCATCTCCATGGCGGGACATCTGCAAAAGAAAGAAGAGAAACTTGTCATGTGGTGGTGTTTACCAGGACCCAAATGCAGGCTCACAGATTTGGGTATTGGTTCCAAAATACAGTCTTTATTCCAATCAACACAAAAACAAACAAACAAACCAAAAGGCGGCACCTTTCGTGTCCACTTGCTTCCAGTCGGGAGGGCAACTCAACCGACAGATCCGGGGAGACACGGCTGGCAGGGCAGCCGGCAGACCAGCGGACAGGACCGCTGGAAGAAACGGAGTCAATAATCCTCCGAGTCGGGAGGGCAACTCCGCAGGAGGAACAGAAGCCGGAGGAACAGGAACAGGAACAGGACGGACGGAGGATGGATGGGTGACTAACAAATGAACCGACCGCCAGAGGAGTGCAGGGGCAGGGTACATATAGTCCGGGGAGGTGATCAGGGAGATGCAGCACACCTGCAGGTGGTGTTCAGGGGTGAGTGGCTGCATCTGCTGGGACTGGTGAGGGGCGTGGCCACGGGAGGTGAGGAGAGGAGGACACAGAACAAGCAGACAGGCGACTGAGGGGACACAGGAGGAGAGGGGATCGAGGGCAAAACAGAGGAAAACCGGACTCCTGACAGTACTCCCCCCCCCCTCAAAGGGAGCCTCTCGGCGACCAAAACTGGACCAGACCGGACCGGGTGGGAGGAGGGGGGACCGGAGGAGGGACGGAGGACCACAACAACACAAGACACGAGAAGGGAAATCTAGGTGGACAGGCACGGGGCAGGATGGCCTGGGGTGACCGCTCCGGAGGATGGCCACGGGGCAGGACAGGTTCAGGGGATCTCTCCGGAGGACGCCCACGGGGCAGGACGGGCTCGGGGGACCGCCCTGGAGGACGCCCACGGGGCAGGACGGGTTCGGGGGACCTCTCCGGAGGATGCCCACGGGGCAGGGAAGGTTCGGGGGACCTCTCCGGCGGACGCTCACGGGGCAAGACAGGATCGGGGGACTGCCCTGGAGGACGGCGCAGGAGGCGGGGCGACGACTGCGCCGGCGGCAGGAGCTGGAGGCGGGGCATCGAATGCACTGGAGGCAGGAGCTGGAGGCGGGGCATCGACCCACACAGAGGCAGCAGAAGCTGGAAGCGGGGCATCGATCCACCCGGAGGCAGCAGGAGCTGGAGGCGGGGCATCGACCCACCCAGAGGCAGCAGGAGCTGGAGGAGGGGCGTCAACCGCCCCGGAGGATGGAGCAGGAGGACGACCGCGCCAGGAGGAGGGGCGTCAACCGCCCCGGAGGACAGAGCAGGAGGCGGGGCGACGACCGCGCCGGAGGACGGAGCAGGAGGCGGGGCGTCGACCGCGCCGGAGGAGGGAGCAGGAGGCGGGGCGTCGACCGCGCCGGAGGCCGGAGCCGGAGGCAGGGCGACGACCACGCTGGAGGCAGGAGCCAGAGGCGGGGCATCGACCCACCCAGAGGCAGCAGGAGCTGGACGAGGGGCGTCGACTGCGCCAGAGGACAGAGCCGGAGGATGGAGCAGGAGGCGGGGCGACGACCACGCTGTAGGCAGGAGCTGGAGGCGGGGCGACAACCACGCTGGAGGCGGGGCGACGACCGCTCTGGAGGACGGAGCAGGAGGCGGGGCATCGACCGCGCCGGAGGACGGAGCAGGAGGCGGGGCATCGACCCACCTGGAGGCAGCAGGAGCTGGACGAGGGGTGTCGACCACCCCAGAGGACAGAGCCAGAGGCGGGGCGTCAATCGCGCCGGAGGACGGAGCCGGAGGCGGGACGTCGACTGCGCCGGAGGCCGGAGCTGGAGGCGGGGCGACTCCAAGGTTCCTCACAGTTTTGCTGGAGGCCAAGACAACGTCATCTGGAGTAACTAAGTGATTACAGAAAGAGTTTCTGAGGTGTTTAGGACCAGGTACAATAACTTCCGTTTTGTCTGAATTTAGAAGCAGGAAGTTTTTGGTCATCCAGGCCTTTATGTCTTTCAGACATTCTTCAAGTTTTACTAACTGATTAGTTTCATCTGGTTTTATAGAAAGATATAGTTGAATGTCATCTGCATAACAATGGAAGTTGATGCAGTGCTTCCTGATGACATCTCTTAATGGAAGCATGTACGAAGTAAAAAGTATTGGGCCTAACACTGAGCCTTGTGGAACTCCATAACTAACTCTTGTTTGTCTGGAAGATTCATTGTTGACATGGACAAACTGGAATCTATCTGATAAGTAGGATTTGAACCAGTCTAATGCAGTTCCTTTAATCCTCGTAACGTCTTCTAATCTCTGTAATAAGATCGTATGATCAATCGTATCAAAAGCAGCACTGAGGTCCAGAAGAACAAGTACAGAGACGAGTCCATTATCTGAGGCTAATAAAAGGTCGTAAGTAACTTTCACCAGAGCCGTTTCTGTGCTATGATGAACTCTAAAGCCTGACTGAAAATCTTCAAACATATCATTCCTTTGTAAATGATCAAAAAGTTGATTTGCAACAGCTTTTTCAAGGATGTTAGAAATAAACGTCAGGTTGGAAATTGGTCTGTAGTTTCCGAAAACAGCTGGATCAAGAGTCGGCTTTTTAAGTAAAGGTTTAATTACAGCCACTTTAAAAGCCTGCAGTACATAGCCGGTTACAATAGATATGTTGATCTGATCTAGTATGAATTAAAGGGAAGACTTCCTTAAAAAGTTTAGTTGGGATGGGATCTAACAGTAATAACAATCATACAATAAAAAATAACCATGCAATATGGTACCAAAATGGCAGTGACACTGAAGTGCAAAACACAAACGCAAAAAGAAAAAAAACACACAACCATAACAAGCAGCCCTGAAGTGCAAATTGCGGCCCAAAAAGAAATACTCCATCAGCTCGTCTGTCTTCTTTAGCTCCATTTCCAGAGGATTTGAGGCAGCAGCACAGAGATGGGAAAGTGTCTCATATCATACTGAAAGTAGACATACTTAAGTCTATGCCAATCATACTGGCAGAAAACGACTTATACCTACTGGATGAGTGGTATGCTGGCATTTGGCGTATGGGGATGGGCATCTAAAGAGGTATACCTCCACAGTCCTGCATTCACAGTTTTACTTGTACAAAGTACAAAGGTCTTAGCAACTCATCATGGCCCTTGTGAATGATATGTAAAGGTACTTGTTTTGTAGAAAACAATGCTTCACCCAAAGCAAATGTAATTTGAATCGTCCTATTGGTCCTTGAGAACTGAAATTTGGGGTTACCTCTGTGGTCATGTTTGACGTGATCCCTCCTGTCAGCCATCCTGAAGATTTCACCCTGAAGGAGCTTGTGTATAGAGGAGAGGTCCTCCACCGGATGTGTTGTTTAGCTGATAGATGTGCGCTTGATAAATTATAACAGTGAAGGGTGTTTATAGTCAGAGGGGGAAAGGAGCACGAGGTAAAGAGGTCAGTAGTCATGGTGATACAGACCAGAAACCTGGAGGGCCTCAGGATTTGGGTAAAACCTGGCTGGACTGCTTTTTATCATGATTTCCTTCCGACATCTTCTCTTGTTATACATGTTGTTCTTTCTATATGTGCATGTGAATGCATCAGGATGAAGTTATTATTCAGACTGTTCCATCATTAATTCTCCCAGTCGACTAAAACTACCACCCGTCAGTTGTTTCTAAATATTCGATTACCCATCTGCATCTCCTCACCACATGAGGTCTATCTTCTGCGGCTCCTTGCTGCCTCGCTCCACCACGTCGCCTTTGCATATATTGCCGTGTCCCTTCCAGATGTTTCAGGATGCTACAGTGCCACAGGAACCATGTGACACCGGAGGTGCTCCCCCCTCCTCACTGACTCAACACGGGGATGGATTGCCTCTTACAGCTCTCTCTGTTCGTGTTTTATATATCGTTGATAATGCACATTTGTATCCAGCCATAACAGTGCTGTAAAGAAATTAGTTTAATTTGGTGTTTTAAGCACAGTTGATATTGGGTTGAGAGTTTGTATCGGGTTATTGCACATTGAAGATGATGGTGTTTATAGCCGACATGCACTGTTCTGCAGTAGTTGCAAGGTGCTCGGTGAGAACGCACCAGTGGCTGGGAATAAACTGTACTTGCGCTTGGGTTGAATGCTTTAGAGAAGCCAGTGAGGATTTTTTTGTATCTTTTTTTTTTTGGTTTCTCATGGGACAATAGCCCAATGCTGATTTTCTTCCCAACATTTTGAGGAGGTTATTTTTCAGCAGGCCCGGCCTCTCGAGCTCCAATCCAATGGAGGCCTCTGGCTCTCTGGTGAAAACCAAACAAAGACAGGAATGTTGATGAGGCCTCCATCTTTACCCAGGGCCCGTTTTTTTTTTTTTTTTTTTTTTTTTTTTTGCTTTGCTACACCCCAGGAATCTTCCAGAAGGCCCCAATGTGGTAAAGGCTTTTAGCAGCTCTTTAGATGTGTGTGGAATGAACCCTGCTGTTGCTAGGGCGTCCAAACATCTCTATTTTACACCAGGTGTCAGTGTTCACACTCTGTATACACCTCGACTGGGTTTTTGTCACCTCCCCTCTCCGAGAGACGAGCCCTGCATGTGCCCTCTTGGGAAAAACCGAGCGAAGACGAGGCTGTTTTTGTGCATGCCTGCACTCAGGTGACAACGGTATCACATGCACTTTGCTCTGAAATTGAAACTGGCATTTAGCATTACATTGCTTTTACAGGGCTGCTTTGATGTGTTTTCAAAAGGGCAGGTGTGTGTGTGTGTGTGTGTGTGTGTGTGTGTGTGTGTGTGTGTGTGTGTGTGTGTGTGTGTGTGTGTGTGTGTGTGTGTGTGTGTGTGTGTGTGTGTGTGTGTGTGTGCGCACACGCTGTGGGTCTTTTCATTGATGTGTGTTGGTATTTGTTTGATGTGTGTCCAGCCTTACAGGGCTGGAAGGTGAATTCCTTAATTTCCCCATGGACTCAATTAGCTTTGTGATTGGCTGAGAGAAGGCCAGGTTGTGCTGTCTTTTGAAGGAAAGAAGACCTTTGAAACTGAGGTGGGAGCAGAGGGAAGGGAAGTGAAGCAGAATAGGAGATGAGCCGGCCATAGTGGTAATCGGGTTGTGTGCATGGTGCTTGTGAAGACTTGGCCCTGTTAGCGTTATTATAATGAGAGACCCAAACTAGTGAAGCTCCTCCATCCACAAGCAGGTGTTGCATAGCTCTGACTTCATTATGACCAATTAGAGTGAAGAAAATACTAATTATACCTTGGTTTCTGGGTGATTAAATAGTAGGTTGAAAGTAAATTGCAGGGATAGACTAACTGTAATCCCCCTGTGATAACTAAAGTCATTTTCATTTTGAAGTCACTTTCAGACCATCATAATGAAGAGTTTCTGTCTGAACAGTAGTTCTGTCTGTCTGCTTGTTACAGTATGAAGAAAGAGGTGATTTTACTGTGGCGTTAATGATTTGTGTTCGTCTTTTGGTCTCTTTTTGACTGTCATCTGTCATTACTCTGTCACATATTACTTGTTTTCATCCGCTGGTTAATGTTAATTTAAAATAGATCATTGTTGAAGTAATCTAATAATAGTTATTTCTATATTGTGTATTTAATGAAGTCAATCGTTTTCTGAAGAATAGCTTGGATTCATTTTTTTTCCTCCGTGTGTTTCTCCATCAGGTTGCCGGTGTTGGAGTCAACGGCCTCGTCCGGTGACCTGTCACGACCTCACCATATCGTGTCCGTCGTGCCCAACCGCTACCCGCGCTGGTTCACCCTGAGCCACATAGAGTCTCAGCAGTGTGAGCTGGCCTCCACCATGCTCACGGCTGCCAAAGGTGCAGACATTTGCAAACACGCACCAAGAACAGGCACAATGTCACATCATTTCATATATAGGTACGGCAGCAATCACTGTCCTGTTCTAAACTCTTCCTGTGCTTGTATTCTTCGTAGGTGACAGTCGCAGGCTGGAGACGGTCCTGGAGTCCATCCAGAAAAACATTCACTCCTCGTCTCACATCTTCAAACTGGCACAGGATGCGTTCAAGATCGCCACTCTCATGGACAGCCTACCTGACATAACGCTTCTCAAAGTCTCTCTGGAGCTAGGACTGCAGGTACGCAGACGCATACTTGTTCTTTGTCGAAACGGGTTCTGCTGTGTATTTATTTGTTGGTTTTTTCCCAAGCTTGTCTTACCAGGTTGTAAATCTGTATGCGTGTGTACATCGAGCATTTTTAATCTGAAGGTTCAGTATCAACAGCAATCACCATTTTAGTCTTGAGACAAATGAACCAGAACCAAACACATTTACATAAACTCTTTCTGTTAACAGTGCAGGTACATTCAATCTGTGTGATGGGAATTTTCTACTCGAGTCCCTTTTAATCTTCTCGTAGCAAGATATTAGTTCCTTTTCCTACTGGGAAAATCGTACAGCTCGGGAGGATGAAATCTAGTGAACACATCATAATGTTTCAGTCATGCTGAAATCTGCTGGGTCCGTGGAAGGATTTTACCCTGGTGTTCATGAAACTGAATATTTTAAAAGGTTGTTGCGGCATTATTGTCTTGGAATATGGGACCATCATGAGGGAACAGTATGTGCACCATAGGGTGTCGTCGTTCCTGTAAAATGGCTCCATATTCCACGGCCATTATACGGCCGTGCAGAGCAATCACCTGACCTTGTGACTCCCATGAGACATCTTCCATATCATTACGCTCTGTGGATCCTTTTGCTTTGCAGAATACCTAAACATGTCTGGATGGTTGAAGGATTAGATGTGACTTAAAGGGCCACATTACTGTTTCCTCGCTAAGGGCCTATGTATTTAGGTCGGAGTATGAGTTTCTTAGAGTTTATGTTTTCTGAATGGAAACTGTTACAGATGTGTTCCTGATTTGTCTTTGCTTTTTTGCATTTTTCACTCAATAAATGTATTTTTGGAGGTATTCACTGAAGTTTTGCTTACAATTTGAAACAGAAAAAAAGATTTGAATACGTTTAATGGAAAATCAACCACGGAAAATGACGTAATACAATCTTCACCCTTCTGAATATTCAAGTCTACTGTCTAATAAGTTAAAGCAAATATTTGAAATACTCCTTAGCGGGAACAGAAGAGGTATTTCACTTTCCGTGTGCAGTTTAATTGTTGTTCGTGTTTGTTCTGCGACTCACCTGTCATTTCCCTCGCTCCGTTAATTTCCATCTTCCTCAGGTGATGAGAATAACTCTGTCCACGTTAAACTGGAGGAGGAGAGAGATGGTGCGCTGGTTAGTCACATGTGCCACTGAAGTTGGTGAGTCACCCCGGCTGCATGATTGGGTTTGTTTCAAAGAGGTGCGAGATGTGAATGTCTGTTCTCCAACTTTCCGTTCATTCTGTCCTGTCTTGTGTCTGCCAGGTGTGTACGCACTGGACAGCATTATGCAGAGCTGGTTCACCCTCTTCACCCCCACAGAGGCCACCAGTATTGTGGCCACCACCGTCATGTCCAACAGCACTATCGTCCGCCTCCACCTGGACTGCCACCAGCAGGAGAACCTGGCTTCATCCGCTCGCACCCTCGCCCTGCAGTGTGCCATGAAGGACCCCCAGAACTGCGCCCTCTCTGCTCTTACACTCTGTGAAAAGGACCACATTGCCTTCGAGACAGCCTACCAGATTGTACTGGACGCGGCGGCGACAGGAATGAGCTACACACAGCTGTTCACTATCGCCCGCTACATGGAACACCGTGGTTACCCAATGAGAGCGTATAAGCTGGCGACGTTAGCGATGGCTCATCTGAACCTCAGTTACAACCAGGACACGCACCCGGCCATCAATGACGTACTGTGGGCCTGCGCGCTCAGCCACTCGCTGGGCAAGAACGAACTGGCTGCTGTCATCCCCCTAGTGGTCAAGAGTGTGAAGTGCGCCACCGTGCTGTCTGACATTTTGCGGCGGTGCACGTTGACCACGCCGGGCATGGTGTCGGCGCTGCACAGCCGCAGGAACTCTGGGAAGCTGATGTCGCTGGACAAGGCGCCGCTCAGGCAGCTGCTGGACGCAACCATCGGGGCCTATATCAACACCACGCACTCGCGGCTCACACACATCAGCCCGCGCCACTACAGTGAGTTCATCGAGTTCCTGGGGAAAGCCCGGGAGACTTTCATGATGGCTCACGACGGACACATTCAGTTCACCCAGTTCATAGACAACCTGAAACAAATCTACAAGGGCAAAAAGAAACTAATGATGCTGGTAAGGGAGAGGTTCGGCTGAGGGGGAGGCCGGTGGTCGCCAAAAAGCTCCCCGCCCAACTCTAGTACTTTTCTATTAACTTGATTCTGCCTTTTGAACTTCTTTTGGACTTATAAAATAGACAAGTAAAAAGAGGGATGTGACTTGTAGAATGAAGCAAAAAGAGAAAGGAAAAGATGAGAAAAAAATCAACAGAGCCACATGCGGTATTATTGTTCTTGCTGTTGTTATTGTTATAAACATTATTACTATTATTATTATTATTAATAATATTATTACTACTATGTGTACAGAAGTGTTTTTATTTTTCAGAAGAGAGGAAATTTGTCACATTGTGAATGTTGTGTGTATTTCTCTACATGTGTGCGAGAGGAAAATGAAAAGTGAAATGGCTTTTTAAAAGTTTTTGGTTCCTTTTAGTTTTATGATTTTAAAGCATCTTTTTTTTTTTTCCCCTTTTTCAGTGTATATTGAGTTACATGTTGTCAAGTGGCTGAAGCCCCTCTACAATAGCGCTCATGTAAAAAGAAAAAAAAGAAAAAAAAAAGAAGAAAGAAGCAGAAACAAAACAACAACAACAACAACAACGTCTCAGCATCCTCAAAGAGAATCTAAGGCTTTAAAACCACACAGAGCACCTCCCCTTTGTCCAGGCCCTTACTGGTTGGGCGCTGGGCAGCACTGCAAAGCTTAGCTCGGCTCGGCTCGGCGCAACTTGGGTTAGCACTGACAGAAAGCCGCCATCAGCATTTCTCCAGACATAGCAGCAGCAGCAGCAGCAGCAGCACTTGAGCAGCCATTAGTTTTCTCTGGGTTCCAGACATTAGCTCCGTTACACACAACAAAGCTCTTAGCGAACTCGTGTTGTTGATATGGTTGTAATCTTACCCACCTCCATAATGAGTACCCGTTCTCCACAGAGGACAGTATGCAGGCGCTACACCGATGACACATTAGACAAAGATATTGAGTATTATTGTTACTTTACTGCAATGTGGTTTTTAACGGCCCAGATTTGACTTAGTAATGGATACAGCTGAGTTTTCTAGCTGAAGCAGAAACCCAGAGGCAGACGACTACCTCATGACGCACTATTGAACCTGCTCCCAGTTTTTGGCTGTCACGATATCTATCATCCGTGATAGCCAACAGTGTTAATTAAATAGGGGTTTCAAAGTTATGAGGAAACTTATGAGTCCGATTCCTGCGCTCGGCTCTGCTGTACGTCATTCCCCCCCCCCCCAATCAGTTCTTCTACACACACCCCCACAAATGAATTGGCTCTTGGGCACTCAGACGATGTGTCAGTATGTCTGTCCCCCTCTCATCTCTCTCCAGCCCACCGTTGTATGGTATTGTCAGACTAGGCCAGTGTCACTTCCCTCTGTGCATGTGAATCATAGGAATTAGACTTTCTACTGTTAATAGTTCATTGTGTGGAACCTTCAGTAATTGTCAACCAGAACGTTCTCAGGGATTTCTCTACACAGGAAAAAAAAAAAAAAAAAAAAAAAAAAAAAAAAAAAAAAAAGGCGGAACAAATGAACTACATGACTACAAGAAAAAGGCAAAAACATGACACAACATGAGCGAGCATTTATTGTACTCTGTATATATGCCATAGTATATGTCTGAATATGGAGGATCTGAAAGTATATGTTAACTAATTTATACAGAGTATTCTATGTAATGTGAAATACTTGAAGCCGCTGTAGTTTGCTCTCTCTCTCTCTCTCTCTTGCTCTCCATCTCTTTCTCTCTTTTGTCTTCTCTTTTTGTGTTATGTTCTCTCTCTCTCTCTCTCTCTCTCTCTCTCTCTCGCTCTCTTTTGTTGGAAACAGAACATATCAGAAGGACTAGGCTGACCTTGTCGACGGCTTTTTGGACTCACAAGGCCGCATGTGTTCATACTTGAGACGCTGGATCCTGTCAGAAATGCAGGTTGAGTTAAATCGGCGGTGGCAGAGCGAAACATTGTTGTTCATTCCTGCTGACGAAAGCATGGAAAGGGGAGGGAGGTAGACTACATCAGGCCATTGGTCGATAAATGTTTGAAAACACAATACAGGACTTACTTATGCATGTAAGCTGTTGTACTAGCCTAGTTTTCCATGGGGTTCTATTGGAAAAAAAAAACTATAATGTGCTTTATACAGGAACTAATTGGAGATGAATCTGGTGAAAAATATGTATCATGTATTATGTGTCCAGCCTTACATGCATTTAAGGACATGTCTTGGCTGAAGTCTGCCTCATATTGCAGTTGCCAGATGAAACTCAGCAAGACTCATGTTGATAATTATGCACAGGTTCAATTCCTCAATATAATAGTTCAAGATTTAAAAAGAAACAAGTCTCCTCAGTTCTCCTTTCATTCACTGCAGAATTTCCAGTGTCTCATTGCAATGTTCAGCTGTCCTATCATTACTTGCCTTTTTACCTTCTTGTTTATTTCAGATTTTCTTTTTTAATTTTGGTTTTCCGTGCATCTTTTTCTATCTCGTGTCGATTAAAGATAAAAGCAGCCTTTCTTCTTGCCTTGTCTTAACGCTTTAAAGTAACCAAACAGAAGATCTATTCTAACAACCAAACGCGTTCTAAGAGGTAAGAGACAACCAACCTTGGTCCCAGCTTTAGTGTCCTTAATTAGTAAGTGAATGGCTGTGTAACTCATGCTTTAACAAAGCAATTCCTCACGTGTGTTTGGTGAAAAAAATACGTTGTCCAGTGTCTCTTGTTCTCTTCAGAAACAATTTCCTCTGAGTCTTTCTAGCTGTTTTTATTTTATTTTTTTGTTTGTGTAGGAATCTTCTGCTCTCCCTTTTTATTTATTACAATGACCCATGTATACATGCTTATGAAATTAAGATTTGATACACCGATATCAATTTATTTATGTAACTAAATCACTGTTTTATAATCTTGTTAATGAGTCAATAATTGATTTTTTTGTTTTTGTTTTTTTGTTTTAATAAAAGTTAGTTTTTTGAAATGTATATTTATTTCCCTTCAAAGCTGATTTCTTTGTACATTGCCAAAGGAAAAAAAACCAGGATGTTTTTTTTTTTTTTTTTTTTTTACAGAGACACTTTTGTCTCAGAAAGTCTGTCATGGATCATTATGGGACGTGGTCTCTGAGCTCGGTGGCGTGTGTCGGTTGGGCTATCAGTGAGAGGCGATCAGTCAGGATGGTTCAGATCTCCATCAAACAGCGGTGTCAGAAAAAGGCAGAGAGGGATCACTCTCGCTGGCAGCAGCTTTCGCGCTGTCATCTCGGGCGAGCTGACGAGGAATATGAAATGTATCAATTGATATTCCCTTGGTCTTTGTAGCTTCTGTCAGGCAGCCAGGCTCAGCCAACCACAGTAACCTGTTTACATGCATCCAACACTGACAGTGGTGCCACAGGATGACTAAATCAGTGTATGTAGTTTGTCAAGTGTGTGTGTCTGTGTAGACATGTTTTTGTGTGCGCGCCTTCTTGTTTGCATGTCTCTGTGTGTCTGCGTGTGTGTCTGCGTGTGCGTGCGCGTGTGTGTGTGTGTGTGTGTGTGTGTGAGAGAGAAGGCCTTTAGGGAGTGAATGGGAACAGGTGGTAGCTCCAGACTACAGGAGCTCCTGACAGCAGTAAGGTCCCCAGACTCCCAGCCCCTCATTAAACATTGACACAAAAACACTGCAACTGTCTGTGTGTGAACAGTAATGAAGCGCAGACAGCTACACCGGTATACACACTGCAACTTAGCACAGCACGAGCTCTCAAACCACGTGTGTGTGTGTGTGTGTCCATCCATCTGTGTGCACTCATTAATGAGGTACATTTGTCCATAGAGGTGTCCACTTAGATATTGAGGAATTCGTCAGGTTTAGCAACGAAAGCAGCAGTCTGCTGTCAGAGGCCAGACAGGACTGTCCATTTGTTATGTGATGGATGCCTGCCTTGGAGAAATTGTGTGTGTGTGTGTGTGTGTGTGTGTGTGTGCGCGCGCGCACACTCACGCATTTAAAAAAAAAAAAAAAAAAAAAGCACACTCATGCATGTGTGTATCCAATCCAAGTAAGCGCAGTGTGCGCGTACAAAACCACTTCCTGCGTGTCTGACCTGTGCTCAGGTCCCTGCTCAGTTCCAGTTGGTAATGACATCCCTTGGGTGCAGCACGGTGCAGCAGCCTCCTCCAGTCTGTCTCACTGTATACTTCTAATGACATCATGATCACACACTGGCCCCTTTCATGCCAAAAGCCCTCTTCCTCACCATCAAAACTCCTATCTTGAGCATTCACCATCTCTTTCGCGCGCACGCACGCACGCACGCACACACACACACACACACACACACACACACACACACACACACACACACACACACACACACACTGCGCCACGACTTCACAGCACATCAAGGCCTTGACATGTTCCTATACAACTGCAGATCTATTATGCTTTATGTTTTCACTGATAGAAAGTATATTTTGAAGTGTTTCTAAGTTTTAAATGTGCTGCGTAAGACAAATGTAGCAAAATGTAGTGTTTCTTACATTTCTCTTTATATTAAAGTTGTAAAGGTGCTACAGCACAGTTCCCTACTCAAGTCCCCTGTCAACAGCTACCGGTCCTCATACAGTAAAAACTATGGCGTTTGTTCTGGAAGTATTTATCCCTCATTGACTAGTCCAATTTCAAGGTTTTCTTTCAATGGTATCATCAGTGTAAAAAAAAAACAACACAGCAGTCTCCTTGATACTTTTAACAATACCAGGTGTGTCTGTGTGTGTCTATGTGTGTAATAGCCATCAAATTGAATTTTTTTCAACGTCATTTCTCTGAAATCCAGTTTTTTTTCCTGTCCTAATGTGAGACGTCAACACTCTGCATGTCACTCTTATGATTTGTTGACATTGTGTTTGCCATTCCAACCTCGAAGTGGATATTACCTGTTGTACAAAAGCACGATAAATCCTACTGTATTTTTTGTGATTGGACAGATCTCTATACCTTCTACAGTGAATTTCCACAATGTGCTGTCCTCCTCTCTTTTTTGCTGCAGCATGCATGCAGTTTGTTGTCCAGGTTGCAGCTGTGGCAAGCAATTTGTGGTAATATTAGATTTAAAAGTGGCTTTTGCCCTGGGTAAATGTTTTATCCTTGCAAGCATACAGCAGACATCTCTGGTCCATGAAAACACTGTGTAGGTTGGCATTGCGGATGGCTTTACAGTAATACCCAAGAGCCTGTGCCACCACTGCTGTGGAGAGGAAACCAGTTAGAGTCTTGAATCAGCGTTGTAGCACCTTCAAGACTCTTTCATTGTTGCAACTGGGAACAAAGCACTGCCTGAGAGTTGCAGAATTCATCCCGAATCTAACCCAGAAGCTGAAAGTGACCTGATTTAAACTGCTGAATCTTTTGTTTAGTGTCTACAGGGCATGAGCTTTAGTTTCTGCTCTCTATTGCTGGCACAATGCATGCAACAGAAGTCATTGGATGTTTTATTAGATGTTTAACTTCTTTTGTAGTTGCCTGGCTTCAGACCCATCCAACCATTCGAAGTCCACCTACTGAAAGTCACCTACAATGTGATGGTAACGTTTACTACATCCTCATCTCAAGTCAAAACTTTTGCCATTTGTGGTATATCTTGGATTCAGAGCATGTTAAAGATTTGGGGTTTATGAAGAGGCATTAGACCCAAGATTGCTTTATTCTCATTCTCTAATCGCCCCTGTCTGAAAATTATAAGCCTTTTAATGATCTTTTCAGTACTTGCAGACTTTATCGAGGAAAACCTCACACAGGCTGTACACTTATCTGAGAGTGTTCTTTTGGCACTACCTCTTTCCGCAAAAGGTCCAGGGCCTTTGTGGTGTATCGAGCTTGCTATCATTACAGGAGTACAAAAGGAGAATCATAGACATGTGTTCTTCAGCACAGCCCGCAGCATCAGCCCAGCTACCACAGGGACTGTCTTCCTTTCCTCCTCCTCTTACAGAAGGCCGTTGGAGTTTGATCTCCTCTCTCCCCCTCCATCGGCCCCGAGGCGTCTGATTAAATGCTAATTAAAGCCGTTAGCGCTGCTATCACCGCTGCTAACTCCTCTCTCTCTGTCACATAGATTAATGCCCCTCGTTTATCATCCCACCTCTCCCAGCCTGAGTACCTGCCCGGCTCGCAAAACCTGATCAAGTCATCAGCCCCAAAACCCCTCTCCTCCGCCTCTATCGCACGAAGATGGACGAGGGGTTTAAATTTTAATTTGAAAATTGCCCTCAATTACTTCTGTGCCGACCACTTGCCGGTGCTTCTCATGTGGTTGAGTGGGAAGGGGTTACAGCGGCGGGTCAGTGGCCGTGATGAGCGATAAGGGGACATTAATAAGAAAGGCAGAGGTTCATTTAAAAGCAGAGAGGACAGTGGGAGCAGCTTTCTCATTATTTAACTCCCCCAGCTTTATTTAAAGGACTTTATTTAAGGATACCAAGTTAATGTGTCCTCCAGGACAGACGGTTAAAGCGCCTGACAGAGTGAGAAAGTTACGGCCATAACTTACACCCTGAGCACACACTGTGGTGCCATCTTTTTTACCTCTTTTGACATTCTCGCTGTTTTCAGGCAGAGCGGAACGAGCCTCAGAGGGATATAAAATGTTAGAACAAAGTTACACACGTCATTTAATTTTATTCTTTCACAATTTCTGGCCCACAAATGTTTTATTGGTTCCAATATCGGTAATCATTATAAGCTATTGGAATATATTGAGCTATGTGTAACAAGTCAGCCAAATGTCGTTGGAACTACCACCAGATTGGGGGAGCTGCACCCTGGAATATGCAGCTATACTCTCATCTGGTGTTTGTTTCATGCATATCATTGTTACTGAACTGCCCTCACAACTCCTGCATGACATGATAAAGTCTTTCTGTTTTCTCAAATACACCTTACAGCAAACATAGAAGCTATGCCGTTGATAGTTATCAGAACTTTATTATCTTGTTTAACCCACACTGTACCCACCTTCCCACCCGGTTTGACTGTTGTCTGACTATTGAACGGGCAGTTATCATCACACATAAATTGTATGCAGTAGCAAGGATCAAGTAAACCTGATAGGTTTAGGAGGCCTTAATTAATAACATTAGTCAGATAGTGCCAGCGACAGATGTACCAGACCTTCAGCAATAATGTACCGGGCCTTGTTGTCACCGTAACAATAATAAATATGTAGTTAACATTGTGAAATGGTCACAAGACTACTTGGTTAGGCTTTGGGAAAAACATACTTAAAACATTTTACGTTGGTTAACTCCTACATTAGCCCTACTTAAAATGAGTCAACATTGACTTTAGTTTTCACACAGGACATGAACGGGACATGAAAAGTAGCCTCTTTGTTGAAAGTCCTGATTTTATACCGTAGCCTGACTTCCTCCTTTATTCCCATTATAACTACAATGGCAACTAAAGGTATCACCCTTACTTGAACCATCTAGCCTACTAGAAGCAGTAGTTTGCCCATGTATGTTCAGTCGGTCCATTCTAACCCATATAGCTGGGGGCAGATGTTTGATGATAAACGCCAACTCGGTAGTCGGATAACAGTCAGATCGGGTGACCTTCCAGCATGAACAACAAAACTCAGCCAACAGTGCTGTCATCCAATGGTTTCCAATGACAATTAACAAATACACTGAGATTTATGCACCTGCGACCCAACGGTTCCCACCCAAAAATACTTTCACTTCATCTCTCACTGTTATTGCCAACACTGCCGGATGCCTGTCCAAAGGCTCTAAGTCTGTCTGCCAGTGTTTATAATGTTATAATGAATGCTGAAAATGGAGGAAAAAAAACAATTGACCCCTCTTTTCCTCTTTTAATTTGTTTCATCACACATGTAACAGGGCACCATGTCAAGGAAGCATTTTAACGGAATATATTGTGGTATGGCAAACATGTTACAGACTTTAATAAAGACAATGTAGAGACAGAATTTTGATCTGAAAGTGATTTCACGCCACCGCATTCTTTTATCTTGCAGAACAGTTCTCGTGGCCAAAAAGAGCGTCAGATTCCAGGTAATGTGACATTTCGCAGTTTGTGCAACATGCTCTGACGGGACTGCACACTGCAGGAATAAACAGCACTGTAGTGAAGCTGAGCAGGCTTCACAGGAAGAGATGGCGTTAACATTCCGGTGCCGGTTGATTAAAAGCCTAAATGAGTAACAGCATAATGTCCCCCACTCACTCCATCATTTTTTTTTTCTATCCGGCAGCAGGAGGCACCGTGCGTCCGGTGAACGGGAACAAAGAAAGGGGAAAAGAGACAGAGAAAAAGAAGGATGGAGCGACAGGAAGAGGAGAGAATGAGAGCATATATCAAGGCAGTTTTCACTGACATTTGTGCTCTCGGTGTGGAGAGCCACTATGAATATCAATATGAACCCATGGAGAGGAAACATAGTCTTTTTTTTTTTTTTTTTTTTTTTCTCACTGGGCTATTCATGCACACAAGAAATCTATTCAAGTCAATGTAATGGCCAGTCTTTTAGCCTGTGCATGGGTGTGTGAACAGTGCTGCCTTGGCTCTACATGTTCTCTCCCTCTCATGAGTGTGGCTGTGCTTGTATTAGTGAAAAACACTTTATGTCAAGTGCAACTGTGGTGAACACTACAGTATGTAAATCAGATTGGATTAAATGCTTGAATGAGTTGAGTTTGACAGCACCAATCAGCAACAGCTACCAACCAACAGTTTTCTAGGTACAGTTTTTGGTGTTTTCACAGTCTTTCCTTTCCTTTCCTTTCCTTTCCTTTCCTTTCCTTTCCTTTCCTTTCCTTTCCTTTCCTTTCCTTTCCTTTCCTTTCCTTTCCTTTCCTTTCCTTTCCTTTCCTTTCCTTTCCTTTCCTTTCCTTTCCTTTCCTTTCCTCTCCTCTCCTCTCCTCTCCTCTCCTCTCCTCTCCTCTCCTCTCCTCCTCTCCTCTCCTCTCTCTTCCTCTGGTGCTCAGAGATATAGAGTCAAAGGGATGCAAATCTATCCACTTCCTTCCTCCCCTCCCCCATCTGCAAACACAGATAGCCCCAGGCCAGTCCCAGGCCTTTCTATATGCAGAACCAGTGACAGGAGTTACGCACTATTCTTCCCCCCTGTAACAAACTGTTCCCTCCATAACAAGCTGCAAGCCTCGCTCTCTCTGGGCTGCATGTATGAAGCTGTGTGATTGGTTTGGTATGGTAATAATAATACAGGAATAGCGTGATGGCTGCCTTCTCCCTTTTGCATTTGGATCTTTACCGCCTCCTTTCTCCTTCTCTTTCCTGCTCACCTTTGTGGGTGTATGAGTGTGTGTAAGCTGTGTCTGTGTGATTGTGGACCGTTGGATTCAGGCTTATTACTTTAAGTTGTCTCCAGCCCCAGCGCTAATCCCTGTCTTCGTCAGGGAGGGATAACAATAATACAACAAGATCCAGAGGTACTAATGAAATCCTATCAGGTTCCTGAATGTCAGAGAAAGCGAGGGAGAGAGGGAGGTGAGAAGACTGAGAGTGTATGAGGTATTGATTGACTGGAGACCAAAGCAAAAGAAAGATAGGGGGGAAGTGAGGAGGAAGAGAAAGGCAAGGAAGTGTAGTCATGAGGAGAGTAAATAGTTACTGAAAAGGAAGTGAATAAACAGAGGGAGAGCCACGTTTGAGGAGGAACATGGTAAAAATGAATGAGCGAGAGAGTGAGACGAGGAACAGCGGAGAGGAAAGAGTGGATGCGAAAGTTGGGTATGAGTGTGGACAGAATGTTTTCTCCTCGGTGACTGAGCATGCAGCAGCTAAAACACATCAGCTCTGACTTGAATAGGTTTCAGACCCAGACCAATTCTCCCTGTGCGTCTCCGCCAGACCCACCATCCGCCCCTGGGATTGAATTAGGCCTGCCCCATTATACAGTTGCCATGGGGACCCTGACACCTCCACTGACGAAGTGAGAGCCACGCACGGCTGAGTTGCTGATCAGAATGTGTGTATGTGAGTGTGTATAAGTGTTGCGTGATCGTACACAATGCATATGTGTGTTTGTTCAGTCTAACATGTATTTGTCTGTGGGCATCACACAATTTATGAACAGGTGGAAAAAAAATAATGCCCTTTTACATATCTTATTATACAACAAGTAGTTCCGACCCAGCGATCTGATTGGTCAACTGTACATTTGGAAACGTGCTCAAATCACCATAAAGTACACCCTGCTCACCACTAGAAATATCACTCCGCCTTCTCAACGGGAATATATGATTGGAATTGAATTTCATACGATATGCAATATAATGTTGTTTTTACTTGTTATAGGCTTACTACTTGTGACCCATTTGTCGAAATCGGGTCTCTTTTGATGCATTTTTTTGTCGCTCCGATCACCCGTACCGTAACACTACAGATAGTCGCGCACTCCTAGCGGCGGCTAGCTTGACTGGTAATGTTTTAACACATGACTGAAATCGGTGCTGAAATCTTAAAAATGCATGACTCCATTGATATCTTCTTTCAGCACATATCTTACTTACAAAGAGATTGATCGAGCTAAGCAGTACAGTGTTTCTATTAGCTGTATTTATTCAGTTTAAGAAACCATCTCGAGAAAACAATAAAACAGAATAGATCTTGTCTCTGTTGCTAGGTCGTTAATAAGGGTCAGACGACTTCCTGGAGTGGTAAACATTGCATTCATTACGCTCGCAAACCGTTTTGGTAACCAAATTGTGACCATGTCACACTTAACCCAAACCATGACCTTTTCTTAATCATGTTATTATTACAAATACGTGTTATTTGGTGCGTAAACCAAGTGCACCTTGTACGTACCTTTGAGACCACACCAGGCTGTGACCAAACTTTAGCATTTGACGACCCAAGATGAAAACAAGCTGGTTTATCAGAGCTTTCTTCTGTAAACAACTGCCTCCTCTAGTTGGAAATGGGGTCATTGAGAGTAGTGAGAGTGAATCAAAACAGTAAAGTTACATCCCATAAAACCAAAACAGTGAAATGACTGAGCTGAAACACTCTCCAGAGATGAGGGCAAACACAGACTTGAATGATAATTTCCTTTGGAGTTTATCATTGCGTGTGACCTCTATCACTTGTTTGTGTTCTTTTTGTACTTTTTCAGATCTACTGCCCTTTATATCTATGCAGTTTGTATTTGTGAAAGAAAGTCTCCTCCAACCATCTAAAAATAAACAAGTCGGTGTGAGGAAGCAGTTGTGTCTGTGACCAAAATGAATATAATATGGGCCAATCTAAAAATAAGTTACATTTATTTTGTTTAGTTGCTGTTGTTAAAGTTAGGATTCAAGGGGAGACAGAATAAGAGTCATTTTGGTCCCTAAATTAGTCTTTAGTTTTCTTTTAGAAACATTTTGCAGGTTAACTTGGACACTGCACATACATTTAAAATATTTGTATTCTATTTTCTATCTAAACGTATTTGTGTGTTTATCTATTTCTCTTATTTTACTCGTGTCCCAAGAGAAAGCTAGTGTAACAGACATCCCAGTTATCCACTTATAACATCGTCACTGCACACAAAAAACAAACAGTTGGACGGATACAGAAAGTGGATACCTTGTCTGTCTCCTCACATTGGAATTTTGTCACCAATGCAGTTCTAATGGATGGCCAGAGAAAGGATGCCACCCACAGCACCATCTGGCTAATGCCCCGTCCTCTGCTTATGAATTACGCTAAATTGTGCCCAAGAGAGAGAAGCCACATGTTCATTATGAAAGCTGCAGGGGTATTAGAGATCCCCTGAGTCGTGCCAAACGAGCTGCATGTCACAGGACTGCGTGACACACAACACGGTGCCATGAAGGGGGAAAAAAAGAGACACAACCTTCTCCAGATTTAATAGGATGCATTCATCAGGCAACCTTGACTGAGCTGTGACAGGGTTGGTTTTCTATTGTTTCAACAATGATCAACTGTTCTGTCAGAGTTGAACACATACAATGTGGTCATGCTGTTTCACAATCCATAGGAACCATTGTAGGTTGGGTGAAGTCAACAGAGCTCCAAACTGATGGATGTCAGTACCAGCACCAATTAACACATGAACATGTCCTCCAAACTCAACAACCATGCGGGTCATTTGTCCCTACTCTCTGACTATAAGAGCAATTCCTGATTTTGCATCCTTACCAGTGGCAGGAGATACAGCATAGACATTTGTCACTTGTGTTTTGGTATGTTTAGGCACAAACACACTTGATAGGTTCAGGTCAAAGATAAGGGTTTAGATTAAGGATGTTAGTTACCATTGTTTCAATGATAAACCCGCCAATGTTATGAGCAGTGTAGGAAATAACTATCGACAGTCTGGAGTTCCCGGCGCAGTGGAAAGTACTTCCACGATAGAACATGTATACATCAGCCACTGTATCCGCCTGTCTGCCACACCCACCTCACATGCTGCCCGTTCCCCAATCTGTCCCACCTGCCGCCACTTTGCCAATCAGCCCACTCAGTGATATGTGCTCCCAGTCTGCCACTGCTGGGTTGACAGATCATAAGTGTTTGTCTCTCAGAGCTTAAGTCTTAGTTTTCCTCTTTCTTGCTCAGCTTTTACCTGCATGGTCTAATTCTTTTGTAATGAAAGGTAACCGTTTACTTCACAACCTGCCTCAGTGGGTTGCCTCCCTTGTGAACAGTCATGGTTGAAAATAACATTAATTATTGGTTTAAAACAGGAAATGAACAGTGGTTTACAGTGTTAAACTCAAATGTTTTATCAACCAATCCATCCACCCCAACCTCCTCTACTCAGACTGTGTGACTCTATAAAGACACAATCTCACATTTTCCTTCTTCCTCCTGATTAAACTGGTCACTATAGGGCGCTATAGCAATGAAACATAACTATGAGTTGTAACAAGGTGCTGGGTCAAATAACTTATGAGGAAGTTTTTAATGGAAGAACAATCTACAGTTGAAGCACGGTAGCCATTTTGAGGCAAAATGCTTACAACAGCAGCCAGTGTACGCAAACCACCATTAGGTGTCTTTATCTGTCTAGACCATCATGAGACCAGCCTAACAGCATCTGCCGGTCCCTGCAAAAACTCCCCTGGTACCATAAAAGACCGGGCCTCCTCACTAAAGGAACCGAGGCTAGAGAACCCAGTGGGGACCCATAGTAAGGTATGGAGAGAAATAAAATGATCTCATGTATTTTTTTTTTTTTTTTCATCCCACCATGGTGTGTGCCATGCATCGCCATGAAGGCAGATGGGGGAGGTGGAGGTGGAAATAAAACATGCATGAGTCGCCTGCAGCCGAGGAAAATAATTACTGTCATTTAGCAGACATGTAGAGGAGACCAGCGCAGCCCAGCCTGCCCACAGTATACCGCCACACCGCCTGCATACCGATGAACTGGAGGGAAAACAGAGAGGTGGCAACACATCGAGTGGGAGAGGGTTGTGTGAAAGATGGCAGAATGGTTCCTTGTTTGATGGTAATAGATGCCGGAGTTTATTTTTGGAGATGTTTTCATATGCCACTCACAGATGACAGATTTTCCCACACGGTTACAATCACAAGAAATTAAACAATGAGACTTTTCTTTTCATCTGTCCCATCCCTCACAGGAGCTCTGTCTTGAGTTCCAACATAGCACGATACATTATAGAGCAGCGTTCTGGCTCCAGTGGTCTCAAAGGACACAAGAAGTGCAGTATATTTCTCTGAAGATCAGAGGAAAAGATTTGACCTCCGTGTCTTGGCTGGGACGAAATCATGCGCTCCGTCTCCCTTCTTTTACTCGGTCACTCATTTCTTTTCTTCCCACTCCTCCATTTTCTCCACTTATGTCCATCTCCTTCCTTTTGTTTCCCACCTTCCCTTCCCTTTTCGCCTGGAGTCAGACCACAGCACAAATTATAGCAGGTGGAGGGATGCCAGTGGAGGTCAAATGCGTGAGCGGCTTCCCGCCTGCCTCCCCTATCATTCTTTATGGCTGATCTAGTGGCAGAGCCTTCATTACCCTGAATTATACGCTGCGATTATTACCTCTCCCCCCGGCCTATGCAGGACGGCCCTGGCCTTATCATCTTATCATCTTACCCAGGAGGAACGTAAAGTAGGGAACTCTGGATATATAGCACAACATCTGCCTTCAACATGACTCTACTGCGGATCTTTGAACTCCACATCCTCACGTCCACAGCATGTGATGAATGTGGTGTATGGCGGGGATCCTGGCTTTATTTGTGGAGAGCTATAATGGGCTGCAGAGGCATGCTGTGTGATGCTGATGTTGGAGTCCATGCTGTATATATTATTTAGGTTTAATTAGACTTACTGATCCCCACATGGCTAAAAATAAGAGGTTCTTCTCTCTGGCACTAAAGTGGAAACTCAACCAGTGTTGGTCTATGTCCTGTAACTCAGACTGTCTGCTCTCCAGAAGCTCCACCACACCTCAGATTTGTCAAATATTTTCCTGTCGGCCCCTCAGATGCAGCACCTTCCACATGCTTATTTGTAATCTTTTTCATCCCATCTGTTTTTGATGTTTAGAGGAAACGTAGAAATGACCCAACTGCAAAGAAATCTGGCTACTAAGCTAAAGACTCTCCATCATTGTTTCAGAATTTATAAATTACACCCTGAAAATACAGCCTGGATAAAAATAACTTAGTCTGGAGTCATGTTGTTGTTGTTGCACCTTTCCTCACCAATACACCATTATTACACATGTTTCTTAACACAACTGAGATGCCACTGTGAAGCCTGATAATCTGGGAAATCAGCGGGATGTTCAGATAGAAACGAGCTTTGGCAGTCTTGATATATTGTTCTTTTTCACAAGTCATTTTTGAGTGGGCACGCTGAGAGAACCGGCATTGTATCATGGTGAAAATATCAATGCAGGCACAGAGGGGGGTAGCAGACAAGGACTGGATGACACATACACTGCAGTAAAGGCTTCATCATCTAGGCTACAAATCAGAAACATATCTCATGGAGTTTGAAAAAGTTTTGCCTAACAGATGTCTTCCTGCAATATCAGACACACGGAAACACATTTTTTTTGTTCCCGTCAAACCTCAGTAGTTGCAAGTTCCCACCAGGTGGAGCTGCGAGTTTGGTTATAGTGCTTTTCTTAACTGAAGATGTGTTATCAGGCTGGAATTGCAAGTAGTTCAAGAGTCAGTCATAGATGTAAAAACAAGTGAAGAATATTCCAATTAAAAATAAAAGTCAAACAGTCCTCTGTTTCTAATATTTTGTTCATCTCATTTGTAGCAATAACTAAATATTAGAAACACTTATCAGTACATTGTAGTACAGTCCAACAGCACCACAAAATAAAGCTCCCAAAAGTGACCATTAAGTTGAATCAACTCCTCCATAACGAAAACTGAACCTTCATGAAAATAGGCATAGTTTCAGGGCTGTTTCATTGGTCTATTTTTTTTTTAGCAAATTGTACCTAATAAAGTGTCAGCTGAGTGCAAAATATTACATTTGTGTCACTAATGCATTAAGCGATATTCTATTGAAGCAGGTGATCCAGATTTGTACCTCTGCTGGCTAATTTGATTTAATAATGTTAATGCAAATCATATAACGACGCACAAAATACACTGCTCAAAAAAATAAAAGGGAACACTTAAACAACACATCCTAGATCTCAATGAATGAAACATTCCAGTTGAAAATCTTTATTCATTACATAGTGGAATGTGTTGAGGGCAAAATAACATAAGAATGATCAATGGAAATCAAAATCATTACCCCATGGAGGTCTGGATTCAGAATCATACTCAAAATAAAAGTGGAAAAATCAGATCACAGGCTGATCCAACTTCTGTGGAAATTCCTCAAGACAAGTCAAAATGAGGCTCAGTAGTGTGTGTGGCCTCCACGTGCCTGTATCACTCCCTACAACGCCTGGGCATGCTCCTGATGAGACGACGGATGTTCTCCTGAGGGATCTCCTCCCAGACCTGGATCAAAGCATCAGTCAACTCCTGGACAGTCTGTGGTGCGACGTGGCGTCGGTGGACGGAACAAGACACAATGTCCCAGATGTGCTGGATTGGATTCAGGTCTGGGGAACGGGCAGGCCGGTCCATAGCATCGATGCCTTCATCATGCAGGAACTGCTGACACTCCAGCAACATGAGGCCGAGCATTGTCATGCATCAGAAGGAACCCAGGGCCCACTGCACCAGCATATGGTCTTCCAATGGGTCTGAGGATCTCATCCCGGTACCTAATGGCAGCCAGGGTACCTCTGGCTAGCACACGGAGGGCTGTACGGCCCCCCAAAGAAATGCCTCCCCAGACCATCGCTGACCCACCGCCAAACCGGTCACGCTGGAGGATGTTGCAGGCAGCAGAACGTTCTCCACGGTGTCTCCAGACTCTGTCACGTCTGTCACATGTGCTCAGTGTGAACCTGCTCTCATCCGTGAAGAGCACAGGGTGCCAATGGCGAAGCTGCCGACCTTGGTGTTCTCTGGCAAAGTCCAATCGCCCTGCACGGTGTTGGGCTGTAAGCACAGGCCCCACTTGTGGACGTCGGGCCCTCGTACCACCCTCATGGAGTCTGTTTCTGACAGTTTGAGCAGGAACATGCACATTAGTGGCCTGCTGGAGGTCATTTTGTAGGGCTCTGGCAGTGCTCCTCCTGTTCCTCCTTGCACAAAGGAGCAGATAGCGGTCCCGCTGCTGGGTTGTTGTCCTCCTACGGCCCCCTCCACGTCTCCTGGTGTACCGGCCTGTCTCCTGGTATCTCCTCCGTGCTCTTGACACTGTGCTGACAGACACAGTGAACCTTCTTGCCACAGTGTGCATTGATGTGCCATCCTGGATGAGCTGCACTACCTGAGCAACTTCTGTGGGTTGTAGACACCGCCTGCACAACCGTTCCTTTATAGGGGTTGTCTTGATAATTGCCTCATTTCCACCTGTTGTCTGTTCCATTTACACAACAGCAGGTGAAATTGATTCACAATCAGTGTTGCTTCCTAACTGGACAGGTTGATTTCCCAGAAGTGTGATTGACTTGGAGTTACATTGTGTTGTTTAAGTGTTCCCTTTATTTTTTGGAGCTGTGTATTTCACTCTGAAATGTGTCGGACTACAAGGAACAGTGAAATACAAAACAGGAAAAGGCTAAAAATATTTTGTAGTTTTCTTACTGTTGGTAAATCTCATGAAATGATTAAAACAAACAATGAATTGATCCTGATAACAAGTTGTCTGTGTATCAAAAGACATATTCCTTGCATTGCAATAAATATCCACTGCTGTCCAAAAACAATTAAAAGCAAATTGATTCACACTCCATTTAACTGAGTGACTTGGTTTGAGAGATTTTTTTGAGAAAATAACTTACTATTTACTCCTGTTTGGGGGAGTTCCTAAAACTAAAGATTTATAACATCAGTGCTACAAACAGGTTAAAGAAGTCAAACAGTATGATATTGACTGACAAATTGCTGGTCTTGAAACTTGTTGCCAATCAGCAACCACAAGTAAATGTTAGTGTTGGTGTTGCACCTCCATAAAGTTTGCGAGTCTCACAAGAGGCAGATTGAAAAACTGACTGATCAAAATCAATATAGCAGAGACCAAGATATTCAAACTTTTAGCAAGTAAATGAGTCAAGCTCCAAAATAGCAGGTCCAGCACTTCTCATAATGCAACTCAATAACATATTTCATTAGATCCCTCCCGCCTGCTGAACACCTACTGTGTGTTTTTGAGACTCCACACCTCAAGTTTGTAAAGCGTGCATCAATGTTATTTTCTCAGAGTTTAGAAACTAAGTTCTCTCCTGAGCCAAGAAGACGTTATATCACTGATTTCTTTTGTTGAGCTGCACTGCTCGGTGCTCAAACTAAGTAAACTTACCAACGTGTGTAAAATTCAATCCTAGGATCAGTCAACAGCATTGATATTGGACGCATCTGCAAAAGGATGGATTACAACATTTTTGCCAGTGCCTTTAAAATTTTCACATTTTGCTTTACCTGTGTACATGGCATCTCTAATATGTTTATGATTCATAGGCATTTTGACAAGTAGACTGTTTTCAAGATGGGTTCATGTAGAGGAAAATAAAACACTTAGGAAAGATAATGGTTACAGTAAATAAAAGGGCAGTTCAAATGTCCGATGCAGTCCTGTGATTGGATGCAAAACATCACTCTCCTGTATCAAAATCATAAGTGCCCCGCTGCCTTCCGTCACCCACCATCCACACCCTTGTTTTGTGCCTTATTAAATATAGAGCACACTCTGCTATAAACTATACAAACAAAATTTCAAGTACATTTAACTGGAGCAATGGCCGGAAAGTAAATTGAAAATGTGCTGTATGTTCCATCCCTGGTGTGTGAACTTTTAAAATTGTTTGTGTTGCTGTACTTTGTTCCAGCTTACTTCCAGACAACATAAAACAAAAACAGGGAGTGAACACAGTGGATGACCGTGTAGCACATCCAAGGCCATCAGCTGCATCAATGGGCACAATTACAGAACTTGTTGTGCTGTATCATGACCTGACCGTAAGCACAGACTCAGCAGGGGGTCGTAGACAGGATTTGGACAACACACACATACAGGAACACACACTTCTCCCTCCCCCCCCTGTGTGCTGCTATATCAGGCAGTCAGGCAGGGAGTCAGGGAGCAGTAACAGGGCTATTAGGACTCCCAGGGACCCTATCGATCTCCTCATCGATCCCCTCCTGCCTTGGCTAGTCCAGACAACTGAGAGGGTTTATACAGCTACTACCGGAAAGAGTCAGGTAAGAGTACATGTAATGGCAGAGGATGAACATGGAAAGAGCGGAAAGAGAGCCACTTAGAAAGTTTAAAACCTTCCTCTCCTCCCACCTTCTAGCTGACTTACTCCCCCTTTTCCCTCACTTTCCCTGCTTTTCTTTCGTTTACGACCAAGTTTTAAGCTCACATTTTTTTAAAACACACTTGGCTCACATTTGATGCATCTCTATTGTCTGTAATACCATCACCAAAATGATAAAATGACACCATGGCTGGAGGGGGAAGAGAATATTTTCACAGTATAAAGATGTTATTTTAGCGCTGGGAAGATGTATAATCTGTGACAAAATGTAGGAAAAAATACTAAGCCACAATCCCCACAGTGATAGAGCATCATGATGGTTATTGAAACCAGGCAGGCTGGAGCCTTCACAATGCTTCAAACTGGGTCACATTAAAGTTACACATGTGACTACAGGACCCAAACATACTTTTACTCCACATGATGATTCTATTAAACCTGCCGTTGTAGAATAAAGTGGGAGTTTTAGATATATCTTTTAAACCTTCCCTCATTAAATGATTGCCAGGCGCTGCTGCAGGGCTCTCACTCTTTACCCACTGGCATTGGTAAAAGAAAATAGTACAACATTGCCCCCAGTGGACCTCTAGTGGTACTACTACTCCAACAGACTGCCAGTATATACAAGTGCCCATGTATACATAACACAATCATCTAAACAATCTAATAATTGATATCTATTGAGTTAGTGGCTGTATAACAAGTAAAGTTGTGTACTGCTGAGTCTGCTGTCTGACCCTGATTAATGACAAGGGTCCTCATCAGAGTTCATCTGATTAATAACTGGCCCTTCACTCCTTCCTTCACAACTAATGGCTCTCAGTCTCACTCTGTCTATTATTATCACGCAATAATGAGATCTAAAAGAAGGCGTGTGTGTGTGTGTGTGTGTGTGTGTGTGTGTGTGTGTGTGTGTGTGTGTGTGTGTGTGTGTGTGTGTGTGTGTGTGTGTGTGTGTGTGTGTGTGTGTGTGTGTGTGTGTGCGCCTCAGTGAAAGAGAGAGAGAGAAAGAGAGTGAGTGCTTGATTTGGACAGCATGTTTATCAGCTGTTTACATGTGCAAAGCCTCGTGATGGTGGATTAAACCTGATTCACTTTCTCAATACTTAAGTACAAATCTGATGTACAAATGATATACAGGACCTAATTTCAAGTGAATTTTACTTCAACTCCACTAAAATGTGTAAAGAAATACCCCACTATGGTTACTTTACACATTAAGATTTGACACACAAAACATGTAATGAATAAATAGGATCAGAGTTACTGTTACAGATTGAACACCCAACAGTATAAATAAGTTTAAATTGGTTTATAATTCCTGTCCATCAATGGATCAGTAATAATTACCAATTAATATATAATGTAATGGGGTGATACACACAGGGGACACTTTTCTGTATAATAAGTACTTTCACCACTTGAAGTACATTTTGCTGTGAGAACCTTTGTGTAATTTTACACACATCTGAAAGTTGACATGATGCAGCTTTATACTGCAGAATCAGTTCTTTTACTTAAACAAAGTATCTGACCTTTAAAGGCTCAGTTCATCCACAGTAGAAAAATGCTGTGAAACACCTTTATTTTTCCTGAACTAAAAGTCTACATAAAAACTGAACTATGTTTTATTGATTGTTCAAAATAAAGGAGGCACTGTGTAGAGACAGACGTGTTTTTATTGAGTATTCTGAAATTTAATGCTGTAACATTCATAAAAAACTATATTGACTCAACTGAATTGAGGTTAAGGAAAGAAATTTCCATACTTGATCGATGTTTTATTAGGAGTGGACAGATCATAAGAAAAGAGAGAGTTGGGGGACAACAAATGCCCACAGCTGGACCAAGACTGGGGCTACCAAATGGAATGAAATTGTTAATCAAAACTACCAAACAGGAGGCAAAGACAAAACTTAAGTAAAAACACTGAGAATCATTACTGATATAAAAGTTCCTGTACAGGGCACGAGGGACCACTGAAACCTCTGATTAGTATGAAAATGAATCAACGTGCTACAACCTTTGAAGTCATCGGATCTCAACCTGCTTCCACACATAACACTAATTATAATAGACGATCCTCTCTATTTCCACCATTATATTGAAATAAATATCTGTTGGAAGAATGGTGTTCATTTAACTTCACAGACTCACAATCTTCCAAAGAACATTGGAGCTGTTCAGGAGGTGTTTTCTTTGCCTTTTATTTTATCGCCAATCAGAATCGTCATTGTTCGTTGCTATTAGTAAGTGAGAAAATATGCTTTCTTGTCATGCCGGTGAACCAAACATTACATTTTAACGATTTATGTGGCTGAGACAGATGAGCATGTGAAAAACATTCACTGTAATCTTTTAGCTACCATATGGAGCAGCTGTAAACCTTTAATAATACTCAAGATAATGTCAACTAATCTGTTAATGATAGGGGCCCCTCGCTGTTGCGTTGTGTCTGATTAGGAGGGTCCCTATCAGTTTGTTGTTGTTGTTTTTCCCTTGTGGTCTGCTGCAGTGGGCTGAACAGCTACATATCGGGCACCTGTGGCTGCATCCAAAGTACCAATCAAAGGCAACGAAACACATACGCAGTGATTTCATACAAATCAAACAAGTCACCAGAGGAAAGCAGGAAAACACTTTGAGATAGGATTTCTCACCTACAGTGTCTCTGTTGTAATGACACAGACACTGACACCCCCTCCCCCCTGGGCAATGCACCATTCCCAGATGAAATTTACACACAGCACTGCAGAGCACTTGTTTGTGATTATTTGCTGACTAGCTGATATATGGAGGCAGCAAATCGTAGTGTCAGTCTGCGGGGTTTTTTTTTTAGACTTCAGTTTATTTCCTCTTACAGGTCAGCTCATTCATGCTATCACTCCAGACAATTTGCGTTAACAGTACTGAAGATAAAGTTGTCCGAAAATACACTTCAGTCATCATTATCATCTTGAAAACAAGAGTAAAGTCCCTTTCCTGTTGAAAGCACCACCGTTTGACATTTCACAGAGCTTTACATATTACATCAGGCTGCTGAACGTGGGGATCAGCCAGAGATTTACAGTCTGCTTAACGTGTATAAACGCCACCATTTAGTCTCATTACTTGGTGTTTCCTGCATATTAAGAAGCTGATACTGTATATGACGTGAGCATCAGACACAGGGGTGTGTCAACCTGTCAAAAAAAACACATCGCCATGGTGCAATGTCTAGACACTACCCAAACTGAGTTCAGGAGATTAACGTCACACTGATAAGACTGATAAGATTCATAAAACCATGATACTCTCAGAGTGCCAAAACGAGCTCCGATGACTTTATAAGAAGAGCGGGGTGTGTGTGTGTGTGTGTGTGTGTGTGTGTGTGTGTGTGTGTGTGTGTGTGTGTGTGTGTGTGTGTGTGTGTGTGTGTGTGTGTGTGTGTGTGTATGGACAGATTTCATTCACAATACGATTCAAGAATAGCCTTCTGTGCCATGCATAGTGAAGCGTAATTAAGTGATGACTTATGATGATGTTGACCAATAAACAAAGCTTCATGGAAGAGGCTGTAGATCAGGGGCAAACAGAAAGGAGAAATAGTCACGACTGCCACATGACAGAACATATTTTATTTAGCTCAGTATAAAGCTGTAAAAAAAAAAAAAAAAAAAAAAAAAAAAAATCCGTTAAATTCTGCTGTAGATATTTGGAGGGATGTCTGCACAATATTTGCTATCATAAGGCAGTTCACGATAGATACGTTTGTTCCTCCTCCTTCCCCTGACATGACGGGCTGCTTGTTATTAAATATAGAGGTTAGATTGGTTCACGAACCTGACACGATCACGCAGGAGAAACAACGAGACTTGACGGGAGTTAGTTAGAGAGTCTTTTTTTTTTTTTTTTTTTTTTTTAATTTTTTTTTTAGGTTGAATGGTGATCACGGCTCATCGGGTGGACAGTGCAAACTGCTGTCCCGTGCGCGAGCTAAAGTCCACCACCCAGTACCACCGCTGGGCCTGATGCGAACAGCTGTATGTTCTGTACTCACCTGCTGCAAGTTCAGTAAAGTTCCATTGTTCCTTGTCGTGTGAAAGTAATTTCCACCCGCGCGCATCCAGACGAAGCAGCCTGGCGTCCCACAAACAGCGAACAAGACGACCCTGTATTTGTTCGCTATCTTCCCAAAACTTGAATATCGGTGCGTTTAAAGAGCAATTTCCTAAAATATTGTGAATTACAAATAGCCCTACGATTTGTCTGCTATCTTCGATACAACTCTTTGCACAATTTTTTTTTTTTTGCAGGTTATAGACCTATTTTGTTGCACTGAAAATACAAATAGTCAAAGTGTGCAAAGTATTGTACTGCAGAGGACCGTAAAGAAAAATATGTGACTTAGAAAATGATTTTTGAGCCCCTGACCTTGGTTCAGGTCTGGCCACTTGACCCATAGTTTATTATTCTTCGTTATATAACAAGGCAGTCATATTTTCACTGTAAAGGATGTTTGAACATTGCAGTTTGTTATAAGAATCAAGGCCAAAGTACATGCAGAGCATTCAAGGATTTTATTCACTGAGTATGATTTAATCAAATCCAAAAAAGAAAATGTTATTATGTTACTGAGTTTATATTATATATTAATATAATATATCTTAATACATTATATTAAGAGTTTATTTCTAATTCAATGGTGCAAATTATTCCAACTACATGTAACTTTATCTTCTCCATTTAAAAAAAAAAAAAAAAAAAAAGAATAGAATTTGTTCACAATGGTATGAGAAGCTGAAAAAAACCCGTTTCAATTCAAACTGCTAATTTATCTTTTTTTATGCACTACAGCAACCTGAAAACAGGTTTGTGGAAAAAAATACCTCAACTTTTTCAGCGTTTTGTCAAAGCTCAAACGGTTTTGAGAAAAATGTTGTGCAATACTGTAAAATTTTACAGCACTGACTGTCTCATGTGGTGGGCTCACTGCCAGAAATACAAATGTTTCCGTGTATGGATACATCACTAGCTTTAAATCTATTACAACACATACAGCCGTCTGTTACATGCAGATCATCTGCTTCATTCAAGTGGGTGACATTTCACAAAAACTGTTAGACTGTAGGTAGAAATGAAACCAGTGGTTGAAATGACTAAACTAGAGGAAACAAAACCATTTTTAAAAGAATACAAAAATAAAAGAAGACATTTGAGTAACTGGCCCGTACTGTTTGTACCATGGTTTGTAATAGTGTTGTAGGTTTGTGCTGAATAATTGAAAAAACTTTAAATCTAATTCATCAAACATGTAAGTTTAAACTGCCTTTCTGTTTGCAGCATCATAAATAAACTCAGCATGGTTATTTGTGTGCAGTTTGGTTGACAGTAGGTCAACTTTGACACACCTTACAGAACAATTTATTGCTCCAAGTGACCTCAGCCATACACGTTATGGACATGAATTGTGATCAGTTCTACGGAATGTCTTTGTCTTGAGTCTATTTTGAGAGATTTTCTGGGACCTGAAGATGTTAAATCTAGTATTTCAGAGGAATAAAACAATAAATATAAATAATATGTGTAACAGATTATTTCATTTTAATACTCATACATCTGGAGACCCTGCAGATTCACACCATATTACCATGCTGGTAACCACTGACCTATAGTCTTCACCACCAGCAAATTAAATCAGTTCACAAATTGAGAATCAAAATCAAATCCATCATTACGAAATCTATGGAACATGTGGATTTTAAAGTCGATGCTTCTCTACTAAGTTTAGTCTGTTGTTGTCTTATCAGCTCTCAGCCTGAAGGATTCTCTCTGGTTGTTTTTCCCTCACCACCAGGGCTATCTCTCATTCTTCTGACCCCAGATTAATAGTGTTAATATACAACCAGGAGGCAGGAACATCTCAGACACATCCCCTTCTGTCTAAAGAGGCAGGACAGCTCACACACACCCATCGCTGCAGACGCTTTTGTTGGTAGTCAAACTTGGTGTGGGTATTCATTTATATTACAGCTGAGTGCAGCACTATCTCATCCTGAATAGACACCAAAGAGATACTACAAGACTCTTCCAATAAATTCTGAAATAAGTACCTCTTGTCTGATATTCGTGTCAGGTAAACTTGTGAAGGAACTTCTCTCCATTAGAGGAAACAAAGAAAAGGCACCTGTAAACTCCAGTAAAGAAGCAACAAGTGAGTTAAATGACCATGCATGTGAAGAAGCAGCTGTGGTCCCTGGTCCGTATGGTTCTGCCTGCTGTGGGATTTGCATTGACATTTATGGGGGCCTACTTGGTGTCCCAGCAGACCAAGTACGCTCTGGGGAACAGTCCTGTCTACATCACGATTGTCTTCGGCTTGCTGGTGATGCTTGTCTGGGTCTTCTGGAGCATCTGCCACAGCATGAAGAGCAAGATGTACCAGAGAGGAGGACGTGAGCACATCCAAGTCTTCACAGTAGAAAGGTAAAATCACTTATGAGTGCTGCTTCTAACTCTTTGAAAATGTGTTTGTGAGACGGTGACAAAGGTGATAAAACTTTTTAGTTTGTGTTAAAAATAGAATTTTATAACTCCCAAACAAGCCTACTATTTGTATAATAAAGAACATTTAGGCAGTTTGTTTCTATGTAAATAAAAAAATACTTGTACAAGAAAAATGTTTGAAATATTTCATAATTTTTTTTATAGATGTTACCTCAGCTTTTTGTTGCGTGTGCATTTTTAACAATTGTCCAGGGACAACAGATGACATTTTTCAGCTCTCATTTGTCTGTTGGTAGATGTGGTTTGTCACTTTTAAACAAAACTGAACTAAACTAACATCCCTAATAAATCATGTCTTCCCTCTGCAGACCGAGTTTCTTTCCTCCCTCTTATGAAGAGTCCCAGGGAAACCAGGTCTGTCCTGAGTGTGTGGTCGTAGTCGATGGAGTGGAAATGGTGGTGAGTCTGGCTCCTCCATTGTACAACCATGACAGCTCAGAGGCCCCAAACTGCACGTGGAGCTGGGAACAACCACCACGATACAGTCAGGTTGAGCATATTCAGCAGGGGCAGATGGATGCAGAGGAGCAGACGGAGGTACTGTCTGCATACTGAGGAAAGAACAGCTTTTGCCTCAATGGTTGAGAGAAAATGGAGGAATGTTGACATGTCGTCCAGACTGAGCTCAAAGAGAAAGTTTCAGAAAGACTGTAAATGGCTCGTGAGGTTGGACAACTCGACTGCCAAATGATGGACCACAGAGACGTGTTGGCATCATCTTTGTAACAGGCAGAGGTATGGCCTGTTGGGATGAACTGTATTTTTTTTCTGTGGTCTCACAGGGATTAGCTGCACTTTTGTATGTGACAAACCGAGAGAGTGTTAATCCAGTTGGATCCATGGATGTCGAAATAACAGAGGGAACTTATTTTTATCTGCACTGTAGCTTCAGTTTGTGCACTTTTAAAATCAAACACTCTTGTATGTAAGTATGATGTAGCTGAGTGTATCCAAGTGAATAATGCTACCCCTGCTCTGGGGTGATTTGTGTTATACAGTGAAATTATCATGTTGCTAAACCAGTACTGTGTCATTATATTGCTTTGGTTCTAAATGTTTCTTTCCCCTCGGGGATTAATAAAGTAACTACCTAACCTAACCTAACCTAACCTAACCTTAATATATAGCCAACCTTTGGAGGGCTTGTTTTTTTGCTTTGTAAAATAATGACAATGTCTTTTAAAAAATTGTCAAAATATGTTTCGAAAATGTGGAAAATTCATAGTTATAAAAGTAAATCTTCTTACAAGGAAGAGTGATATCATTTCAGTAGGATGAAAGTCACTCCGGGTTGTAACCAATTAAGCTGACTACGTCATGGCCTTGTCCTTCTGGGAAAAAGTTGTTTTGACAACAATAAAACTGTATTATTACACAACAATGAGTAGAAAGTAGTTTAAGTGAAAAAGAGATGTGAGAGCAGCACACGTTTCATCTGACTTGAACAGAGTACTACTAAACCATACTACTTTTTACTACAGTTTCATGGACAGTATCTGTAAACCTCAGCCCACTACGATTATCTTATATACTTGTAAATTCAATTTGTAATTCTTTTTTGTAATTTAACAGGGAGATTCCCATAAATTTTGAAAAACCTTTCTTGAAAAACACTTGCATAAAAAGTTGAAGATTAAAAACTACAAAATCAGACAAAAGATAAAACAACAGAAAACAGATAGTAATATTAAAATCGGGGTAAAAGGTCAATTTAAATTGATGATGAAGGCTTCCAGTTTCTGTCCACACTGCAGATTGGCATAAAGTGCCCTGTATGTCTTGTGACCTGACAAAGTTAGGGCAAAAAAGAAAATGTATGGCGAGAGAAAGCCAACAAATTATGAATAAGTGGTTTTATTTTGGTTACAAACCTAAATTATTTGGTGATCCATTCAGTATGTTACTGTTATATAGCTGTGTACTGTGGTCCGGTAAAAATGTCCAACAGCTGAGGCAAAAACAAAGTCCCTCCAGGCTGTGCTGAATGTGCACATGCTTGCTGTGTATGACATCATGAGGTGTCCAAACAAACTGTTTTAACAGATATACTCTGTGAAGCACACCTGGCAATAAAAGTGCTAGAGGAGCAGTTACTGCAACGCTGCAGCTTATCCAGTTTCATGCACATTATAAATGAAGTCTGTTGACACTGTTTTAATGATGTACTTTAGTGGAATATATTCATATAATCATGCTCATAGCTATTAGACATTATATCTGTGAAACATAAACAATTTCAGCTAAAACCTAGATCGTCCTCTTAGCAACATATTTAAAGGGGATAAACTGCCACTGATCAGAAGTAACCCCTGACATTACTAAACAGCTGAATGGGGCATTAAGCTGTTATGGCCGACAGGTAATGTCTGGCTGACTGAGTGAACACATCCTTGCGGATATCCACTGGCATATCCTCAACTCATAATGACGGCAATCAGTGTTTTATGAGTTCCTGCTCTCTGTGTCTTATTCTGACAGTGTAAAGATCAACTCTCTTCATTTTTTATCTCAACACAACCGCTTCAACACATTTCAAACTCGGTTCAAAAGCAGGTGCTGTGCTCGACAAACAAAAGCCTTCTTTTTCCTCTTGGACGATCAATCGCCACCTGATGTATGGTATCAGCACAATATGGTACTCTTAATTATGAAGAATTTGTTTAATTAAAATCCAAACATGCTCAAGGGCAACATATCTGACTCTGATGTATTTCTATGTGTTCCCATTAGACCGGTCCAATTCATTTTAAAGAGGCAAACATTACACACAAAAATGTTTATTTGTATTTAAAAAAAAAAAAGATGAAATAATAGATTCAAATATGGTTATACAGCATTACTAGCTGACAAATGAAAGAAAACAAAAGGCCAAAAAGAAATATCAGTTTAGAGTATATTTTTCTTCTTCACTCCTCATCTTGCCAAGGCAGCTTAGTTATTTTACATTTTGAATACCCTGTCCTTAAGTAGTAAACATAAGTGTGATTACTTCCTATTTCTTCATAGAACAAAATTTAACCTCATTTTATATCAAACATTGCTACTCTCTTCACTTTGTTTTATTAATTGTGGTGCAATGCCTGTTATAATTTAGACTTTGATTACTCCTGCATGAAATGGTTGAAAAATATTTTTTGACATCTGAGAGGACAGATAGAAGCAATATGAGAAGTAAAAGGTCCAACCTTTATATAAAGGCAGCATGGTGAATAAAAAAAAATGGACACCACTGTTTGGCTCCCTCATTCAATAGGTCTTTATATGAGTCAGTCTGCTCATTCATCATTTGTTCAATGCTTACATATTTTTTATTATTCATCCATATAGCAAAAAATTAAATAGCCTTCCTGGTTTAGATATATATCCAAAGTTTTAGTAGCTGACAGATGATGGTGGTCAATAAACAACAGAGACAAGTGTGCAACATTAATTTGGTTTTTGAGAGATAAACTCTGTCAGTAAGCAGTTTAATCACCATTTAAAGAAAAGTAAAAAATGAGGCCGAAGCTGCACAGAGATGGGGTTTTATAATTTGCAGAGAAGTACAGGAGTGGATATTTTTCTCTGTGTGAGCAGGTAGATGCATGTTTGTGTGCGAGTGTGTGTTTTCCTGCTCGCTCATGTGATGACATTCGGGCCACGGCGTCCTGTCCTCTCGTGAATGTTTGAGATCTTCAGAGCGATGGCAATGAGAGGACCCAGCACCACCTGCAGAGAGAACGAAAATGGATCACAAACCAAGATGATGCCGATGAGTCGAAACTTCAATTGGTTCACAGTTGTGTTTCTAAACGTTAAAACTAGGCTGGGAGGTAATCTGGAATTTTAAGTGCAATGAGGAAATCAAGCATGCACGTTTGTTGATCTCACCTTAAATATACTTTCCATGAAGAAAACTGGATTTTTCTTCATGGAAAGTTACTGGGAGGCCGAACATTGAGCCTTTCACAATAAATGACTGTGCTTAATAATCATTTCACTGGCCTGGTCTTTGTATGGTTGTTCAACCCAGCACATAACAGATAGAGAAATCATGTGAGTTTCGACACGATGTAGTTAAACAGATACTAAAACAGATTCCAGAGCAGATAACCTAGTTAGACTTATGTCATCCGAGACCTTTAAAAACAGTTTCAACGTGAATGTCAACAGGATTTTTACTGGCTTGTAAAACAGTTCTTGTTACTTGCTGAAGATAATTCATGGAGAAAATGCATACAAAGGGATCATTTGAATGAACCAATTGTGAAGATTTTCGGAGTTGCACAATGTGATGGTTTTAAACTAGATAAGGTACAACAAAATATTTGGAAACATTTAAAATTGTCTTGATAAAAATCTACAAAATCTGAAGAATGAATAAAGACTAAAAACAAAGTGTGCAGCGTGTGCTGTATATGAATATTTTCATTTTGCACGTGCACAACATGCTAGAAATATACAGTGCATCCGGAAAGTATTCACAGCGCTTCACTTTTTACACATTTTGTTATGTTACAGCCTTATTCCAAAATGGATTAATTAAATTTTTTTCCTCAAAATTCTACACACCATACCCCATAATGACAAAGTGAAAAGTTTGTTTAAAATTTTTGCAAATCTATTACAAATAAAGAATGAAAATATAACGCGTACATAAGTATTCACAGCCTTTGTTCAATACTTTGTTGAAGCACCTTTGGCAGCAATTACAGCCTCAAGTCTTTTTGAGTATGATGCTATAAGCTTGGCACCTATTTTTGGGCAGTTTCTCCCATTGTTCTTTGCAGGACCTCTCAAGCTCCATCAGGTTGGATGGGGAGCGTCGGTGCACAGCCATTTTCAGATCTCTCCAGAGATGTTCAATCGGGTTCAAGTCTGGGCTCTGGCTCGGCCACTCGAGGACATTCATAGAGTTGTCCTGAAGCCACTCCTTTGTTATCTTGGCTGTGTGCTTAGGGTCATTGTCCTGTTGGAAGATGAACCTTCGCCCCAGTCTGAGGTCCAGAGTGCTCTGGAGCAGGTTTTCATCAAGGATGTCTCTGTACATTGCTGCATTCATCTTTCCCTCCATCCTGACTAGTCTCCCAGTTCCTGCTGCTGAAAAACATCCCTACAGCATGATGCTGCCACCACCATGCTTCACTGTAGGGATGGTATTGGCCAGGTGATGAGCGGTGCCTGGTTTCCTCCAAACATGACGCTTGGCATTGAGGCCAAAGAGTTCAATCTTTGTTTCATCAGACCAGAGAATTTTGTTTCTCATGGTCTGAGAGTCCTTCAGGTGCCTTTTGGTGAACTCCAGGTGGGCTGTCATGTGCCTTTTACTGAGGAGTGACTTCCGTCTGGTCACTCTACCATACAGGCCTGCTTGGTGGAGTGCTGCAGAGATGGTTGTCCTTCTGGAAGGTTCTCCTCTCTTCACAGAGTAACACTGGAGCTCTGTCAGAGTGACTATCGGGTTCTTGGTCACCTCCCTGACTAAGGCCCTTCTCCCCCGATCGCTCAGTTTGGCCGGGCGGCCGACTCTACGAAGAGTCCTGGTGGTTCCAAACTTCTTCCATTTACAGATGATGGAGGCCACTGTGCTCATTGGGACCTTATATAGACAGGTGTGTGTCTTTCCAAATCATGTCCAATCAACTGAATTTATCACAGGTGGACTCCAATCAAGTTGTAGAAACATCTCAAAGATGATCAGTGGAAACAGGATGCACGTGAGCTCAATTTTGAGTGTCATGGCAAAGACTGTGAATACTTATGTACATTTGATTTTTTTTTCTTTTTTTCTTTTTAATGGATTTGCAAAAATTTCAAAAAACTTTTTTCACGTTATCATTATGGGGTATTGTGTGTATAATTTTGAGGAAAACAATTAATTTAATCCATTTTGGAATAATGATGTTACATAACAAAATGTGGAAAAATTGAAGCGCTGTGAATACTTTCCGGATGCACTGTATATGTAAATATATGATGACATGACTCAGGAGTTTTGTGTTGTGTTATTTTTTAGCACTTGATTGCACAAAGTTGTGAGATGGAATACAATATACATGCACATTATATACAGAAGCATACAAACTCGACTATGATGAAAAGCTACGTGAGAAAAAAAATATATATATATGGATTTTAATGATGGTTGCATTCAAACACAGACAGCCTGTAGTGTTTGTTCTTGGTTTAGGTTGGTGTATATAAAAGTATAAAGAGTCCTTCTAATCTAGCTGAATAACGCGATGTCTAATCATGTATTTCCTCCCTGATAATTCATACGTGTCGGGTAAGGAGAAGAATGATTAGATGCTGAATTTATGATCAAATGATAGCTGATCTACACGTTCAGTCTAGGGTTCACACAGGGGGAATAAGGATATTAATATGACACTGCTAAAAATGACACAACTTTATTGAGGCAAATATAGCAGCTAAAACAGTTCAGGTTTGCTTATTACTCATCATCAGGTCAGCTCAGGTGATGTTAATTCTGTGTCCAAAGAAATTTTGGTCCATTCTTGATTTTCCTGAGATATATTCTTTTTTTTAAGTTAAATTTGAATTTGTGACATCACTTTTATGTTAAATAATAACATAGGTGTTGAATAAACTAATGGCTATGCTGCCCCATAATTTTTTAGATGTTCTACCTGCATTTTACTGACAGATCAGTCAACTTTGATGCTTAAGTTTATTATTTTTATAGCCCTGCCAGCTGAATATATGAATCACTGTCTTTTTTACATGTAGATGTAAAACAATATGGCATGACTGTGGTCAATAATCTGAATTTTTTTTAATTTATTTTCGATGACATTGTCTGGTCAAGATGCCAAAACTTAATGAGGTTGTCAGCAGTGACGGCAGCTTTACAACCCTTGGTATGTTTAAAGTACACTATCTATCCCAACATCCATAACCAACCTGGTGTTCCTAATCACTCCAAAGTCTACAGGTCAATCAACTTTAATAGTATCACTTGAAGTCAAACTCCACAATCATGAAGGGACATTTCACGAGCGCAGGCTGAATGAGCACCATCACTGTGTTTTCTCCTTGCTCTTCAATCCAATACAAAAGTACTAGTAAGATAATTCTGTTGTTGAGTAGACATGAAGGAAAGGAAAAGACAATTTTAGACCAAAATCAAGAGTTTCCCAACACCCAAAAGATAGTCGGAACATTCTATCTATTTTATATATACTGTATATATATATATATATATATATATATATACTGAATAGTTTCACGATAAACCATCATTTCTGTTAGTGTCTGAAATCATGGAATACAGCTCTTTTTAATGGTGGTAAAACTGTCTGAACACTGGATATCAAAGGATTCACGTTGGGTGAGTGTATGAGCGGTTAACAAGTGATAATAACAGAGTACAATTTAGGAAAACATTTTAGGTTTTCCCATGTAAGGTGAGACGTAGGGGAGACATACAAATGCCTGTGCACACACACACACACACACACACACACACACACACACACACACACACACACACACACACACACACACACACACACACACACACACACACACACACACACACACACACACACACACACACACACACACACACCCTCTGTACCTGTGTCTCTCTGCTGTGCCTCTCGGGGTCTCTCTCAAAGCTCTCGGCATAAATGCGGACGGTGGCCCCCATCCCTCCACCGCTCCCGCTCATCCGAAACACCAGGCGGGACGCATCAGAGAAGACGATTCTTAAACCCTAGAAATAAAATTTAAAAACAAATTTTTCTTTATGGAGAAATTTGATTCTTTTTCAATAATTAGGATTTCATTTTATTTTTAAAGTGTCGAAATTTATGACAAACACATATCACAAGTAAACATGGCTGCAAGAGATGCTTTAACAAAGTATTTACTTTATGATAATGTGCGACAGAGAAAGTCTCTCACATTATTCAAATGCCCAAAGCATTTAAATAGAAATGGTATTATTTAAATAATTATATTAGCACCACGTACATAGCCAAGCACAACTTAATTTGACATACCTTGTAAATATAAATCTTAAAGTCTCAAACCTGTAATATAATCCCACTATCAATGTGCAGTAATGGAAAACCTCCACTAGATGTCAGTATCATTGTTGTTTCGTTGGGACTGTGTACAAACTGGATCTCTACTGCATACAGAATACTTCCATCCATCATAAGGTTGACTATATAGTTACAGAACTACTGCTGTGCTGTATGAACTCCAGCCCTAAATTGATTTCAATCATTTTGAAAATCATTTCAAACATTTTGTTCGGTAGCTCGTGCTTCCTCAGTACTCTGAGAGCAGTTGTTTTTTTAAAAGCCTGACTGAATTCTGCTCTTGACTCTTTAAACTTCGCCTGAGCATTTTCAGCAAAAACAGGATATTGTAGCATGGGGGTAACCAACTGCATCTCCTGCTGGCTGACATGAGGAAGATAAGACTCTTTGACTAATGGATGTGTGATGACTCTTATCTGTCCGAAATTCCACTGTGTCTCTTTCCTTATCCCATTAGAGTAAAAGACAAGCTCGGGGGAAAAGACAGCAATATGTTTGGAGAAAAATCAGAATAAGAAAAATGTCCGTGTGGTTTTAATAAAAACTCAACCTAAGTACTTTTTAGAGGATCCAATTACCTCGAATGACTCTGCTGTTATATTTCACAGCAGTGTTGTCACCATATTCCCATGTCAGGCCTAAAAAAATGTCCTATGTGTCTAGATATGGACAAATATGATCTTTTAAGTACAGCCCACATGAGTGGTATGAACAATTACCAAAGTAAAGGTGAAGCAGATGCACTGCCCCAGTAAAACAGTAACCTTGTTTCAGACCAATAACCTCTTCAAACTGTGACTCGGCTTCATTGTTTAAAGCTCTGGACCACTCGCCTCTCTCCTAATCTGACTCTGGCGAGGGAGGATAACATGTCAGAGTCCAAGAGAGGAGAAACAGCGATAATGAGAGATGTCCCTCCGTCCGCCCGGCAGTCTGTCTGTCTTTCTATCTGTGAGTGCGTCAGCTCATCTCTAACAATAGAGAGGCAGTTATCAGAGGGCTGACTAATGCCTGTTAAAAACACCATTGACTGCAGAGCTCAGAGGCCCTGAGCGGAGCACATACCAGCCATGTATGAGTGTGTGCCTGTCTGTATTTATCTATCAATTCATTTATCCATAGGGCTATACCATCTAAAGGTGTTTAGTGATTTTGGAAAGGTCTCTGTGTAAGTGCTAACCTCCATCAACAACTTCCACGCAAACTCTTTTTGCATTCTATAATTGTAAAGGAACAATCTTGGAAGTGCAGAAAAAAGAAAACAAGTTAAAGTACTAATACAGCAATGTAAAAATACTCCATAACAATTAAACGCCTGCATGAAAAACACAACTTTAGGAAAAGTAAATAAGTATTTTCAGCTAAATGTAGTTAAAGTATATTGGTTTGGTCCCTCTGCCTGATATATTATTATAAATGACATCATTAGATTATTAATACTGAAGCATCAGTGTGTTGGCAGCATGTTACCGTTGTAGCAGCTGTAGGTGGAGCTAGTTTGAAATACTTTATATCCAGTTTTACATACAGGGATAGCAGATAAATCTAAGGTGTTGCCAGATGATTACTGGGAGAGGAAAAAAGAAAAAAAAGTTCTGATCCACAAATCTGTTTTCAGTTTTTGGACTTTTTCTCTAATCTTTAAATTTTTAGTGAGATATTAAATCATTTGAACTTGTATTGAAATGAAACGTGAGAAGTTTTGGGAATAAAAATCCCGATTTGTTGAAAGTGTCAACTCAGACATCTGAAATGTGACCCTGACAACACACTGATTTGTGTAAGACAAAAAGGTTTGAGACAACTGGTTTCATCTTCAACAACGTATTGTATTTTAAAAGCTTGTTATTATCCATTGTGTCAAATATTCGTCTTCAAAGTAACTAAAGCTGTCAAATGAATGTAGTGGAGTTGAAAGTATAAAGTAGCATCAAATGGAAATTCTCAAGTAAAGTATAGCGCAGAAAAGTTATTCTTAAATACAGTACTTGAGTATATGTACTTTGTTACTTATCACCACTGTGTGTAAGTAGGCTACACTTTACAGGACAAATTGGTGTGAGATTTGTTGGCGGGTGTTTTATGACAAAAGCATGAGAGTTGGCTAACATGATGCAGCTAATGCTATAGCGCGCTGGAAAGACAGCCACAACTGGCCTTCACCGAAGCTAAATTTACATTATTCCCCCTAAGCTGTCATCTGTATGTACAAAATAGCAATTTCAATGAACTCTTGGTAATTTATTTAGTCATTTATTACACATAACTAAATGAAGCAGTTGCTGAATCCAGCCACCTCAGGCAAAACAGATGCATTTAATTTCTAGATAATACTGTAATAATCATTGCTTACTTCATATATATATATATTTTTTATCCATTATATTAATTATCCAATAGCAGAAAGGAGTATCTACGTTTAGTGCACAAATTCGTCCATGCATCGCTATCTATCTGATACGCAGACAGTGTGGCATGAATTCAGTAGCCGACTACAAAAGGCTGCCATGCCACTGCTGTGTAAATCCCTCAAGCTTTGTCTTGTGTGTTTGAGTGTGTTTGTGTCTGTCTGCCAGCTTCTCCCCCTTCAAACACACTTGTAGAGGAGAGACTGCATATGAGACGACAGCTGATATAATTCTGTCCTGGGAGGAATGTGCGCTGGAATAACACTCACTGGGGTTACTGGGATGCTTAGGATTTACCAGTATTTTGGGGTGACTGACTAACTAGCTGTGGACCTGCTGTATCCGTGGTAACACGGTGGAGTATTCACAGCAGGATGGCGAGAGACATCGTCCCTCCCGTTACGCTCTTTAAAATACGGTCAGGTGAAGTTGATGGAAAAAGGCATCGGCAAACAAGTGTGAAAACGGGCAGGCCAGGAAAGGGTATGCATGTGTTCACGCAAATGCACATGGACAACTGGACGGACGTACACACCAAACTGTGCAGTGAGAGAGTGTGTGTGCGTGTGCGTGTGTGTGTGTGTGTGTGTGTGTGTGTGTGTGTGTGTGTGTGTGTGTGTGTGTGTGTGTGTGTGTGTGTGTGTGTGTGTGTGTGTGTGTGTGTGTGTGTGTGTGTGTCTGCGGTATTAGGTGGGGCATAAGGGAAGGAGTGTCGACGCCAGGGAATGAGTTTCCACACATTTCTGGGAAGAAGAGAGGAATCAGCTGGGTAAACTTCACAGGGAACGAGGGAGAGAGAATGAAGTGAGGTTATACCGACCGAGCGAGTTATCAGTGTTTGTTGGGATATGTGCTTTATGTAACGTGTGTGTGTATACATATGTTTATGATTTGAAATGGAAGACAGCCTTTCAAGTCCAAACACTGAAGATCGGTGGGTGGTCTGGCTCCCCAGACGCTGACTACAGGTGTATGAAAGATAGCAAGAGAGTGTGTGAGTGCGTGACGTCTTCAGGCAGACTTGACCACGTGAACTGAAGTGAAGCAGCTTTTGGGTCATACACCCTAGTCTCAACTCAATCCAATGTTTGGTTTGACCTACATTACCGAATCTTATGGTTCTTCTTTCCTTTCTTTGGGCAAAATGTGACGCAGAGGCAATGTAAACAGTTGTCATCTGCTATCTTGGTTTTTATACTTCAGTTTGAGCCTTTCACAGCCAACTAGATTTTTGCAGCCAATATGATATTTAGTAAAAACAAGAATACAACAAATATTATTTTCTTTTCTTTAAATAGTGATTTGTTTTCTCTTTTTTTTTAAATTGTGACCAGGGATGCAAAACACTGGATTTTTTTTTGACCATATTTTCCAAATCTTTTGGCCGATTGCACATGCAGATAACTACATTGTAAATATGTAAATATGTGCTGGACAAACTATGATCACAATGTTTCAAAACATATGTTTGCATTTCTGTACTGCGGTCTACTGTTATCAATACTGATATCGGTCTAACACTAGGAACATTTCTCGTAGTAATTACCAGTTAATGTGTGAATTGTTTAGAATTTGAAACACTTTGAATTTGCATCATTTTGACACCAGGTGAAAAACCTCTCACAGTGAAGTATACATATACATATACAGTATAGCCCAACAGTAGTATGTTAGCATTGTGTTACAGGAGATACATATTGAAAATATAAATCAAACTCTCATTTAACGTTTTATATTCCTCACTAAGTAATTATACATTTAAAAAGCAGACGATATCTTTTAATTATGGCCTAAGTAGTGATGATGCAGCCAACACCCCAATTAGCAAATGAAAAATTCCCTTTTAAACAAAATCTAGATCTAAGATCTAAAGTCCAGTTACAAAAGAACTGATTGTTCCATCCTCAAATGTTCAAACTAATTATTATGGAAATAATAATGTCTTCTTCAAAACCTGTCATGTAACTTCCTGCATTTACAGTCTTCTCGCACTGACCTGGTTTCGAGCCACCGTTCCATCCACGGGGTCAACGTACTCGAAGTTGTCGGCCCTCTCCACGCTGTACATGTGGTCCCCTACAGCGAACTTCTGGCTGGTGAATGCTTTGTCTGAGATTACTCCCTCTAGATCCCTCATCAGGTAAAAGGCTGCCCGAGGGTCCAGACCTTCATAGTCAAACCTGACGATCACAACACACACACACACACACACACACACACACACACACACACACACACACACACACACACACACACACACACACACACACACACACACACACACACACACACACACACACACACACACACACACACACACAGGCAATGAAACCATGGTTGACATTATAAGGCAGCAAAGGGAAAGCTTGGTGAGGAAGCTTTTTTTTTATTTTTTTTTTTTATTATATTCTAATTGATTTTCTTCTCAAATAACTTTTTAAGCTGGTTGCTCATCAACTTTGATAAGTCATTAAAGCCAGTTTATGGTATTACCACGCTACTTAAAAGGGCCCTAAACTGCGAGAGAGCAGCTTTGCCAGTGTAACTGATGTATTTTTTTTTCAAACGATGACACGTGTTTGTGTTTTGCAGACTTTTTGAGGGTCTGGTCCGTGATGTCCTTTCCGTCTACGTGTTGTGGGAAATGTGCGTCAGTTTAGAAAAGCTCTCTGTGGGAACATAAAAAGCTGCAGCAACTATCAGTGGGAATATTAACTGCAGCAACTATCTCTGCGTGTCACAGGGGAGAGGTTATGTAAAATATTTAAATAAGAACAAGTGACAACCAATGAGAAGGGCTGGAGGAGAGATGGATGAAAGTTGAAGGCCGGGGAGACATATTTGGAAGAGAAATGAGGGAGTGCTATCGAGTGACATGATGTGTTCACTCAAACATGGAAAAAGCCATGATGAAAACAGGAAAACTGGGACACAGGTGGTCAGATCAATGGGCAGACACATGGATGGAACAGCTGTCTGATTGTATTTCAGAAAGATTGCTTGTCTGGTTACCTGCAGAAGTAGTTGCGTCCAAACTTTGCCCAGTGCTCTCTGACAATCTGCTCCACACTTTGTTTCCTGGCTGCCATGATGGACAACCACACCAACACCGACCACAGGCCGTCTTTCTCACGGCTGTGGTCCGAACCTGGAGGAGAAAGAAAACACGCAAAACACCACAACTCTTGATAAATTGAACCCCAAACATAGATCTGCTAATTTGATTTTGGTGCCGTGCAAGATGTCCAAAAAGTTTTAGGAATCATGAGAAATACATTGGCAGCCTTTCAGCTTAGCTTAGCACAAAAGCTGGAAACAAGTGGAAGCAATTAGCCTGGCTCTGTCAAGAAATCGTCCAACATTTAAATTTCCGTAAGATGAACAAGACATAATGCAGCAGTTAGTGATCTTAACAGATGGTTGTCTGTGGTATGTTTTATCTTTGGACAGCGTCAGGCTAGCTGTTTCTCCCACTTCCAGTCTTTGAGCTAAACTAATCTAACTGTCTCCCAGCTCCACCCATGTTGAAGTTGTATTGATCATCTAACTTTCAACAAGACTATTTGCCAAGATGTCAAACTGTTGCGTTAAATGTCAAATAAATAAATTCGAGCTGGAGACTTTCTTCAGAAACCTACATTGTACTTTAAAATACTTAATTGTCAATTTTACTAATAATGTAAGAACAATAATGTAAAAATTAAAAAATGTAGTTTATATTAGTGTTTGAATCTACTGCATGTAACAGAAGATCAGGAGGAGTGTTTCGGGTTGTAGAGGTATCAAACTTCCACACGCGCACGCACGCACGCACGCACGCACGCACGCACGCACACACACACACACACACACACACACACACACACACACACACACACACACACACACACACACACACACACACACACAGAGGACCAGATCTCACCCCTAAGTCTTCACTGGGGATCCATCAGGCTGTTCACAAAGACAGCTGCATGCATAGTAAAAGTATCTTTTAAAGTTAAGAATGTGTTGGTGATGTTTGTACAACAAGAGCTTAAAGTGGAAAATGGACTGAGCTAGTAGAGTATAATTTAAGTTGTATCCACACATATTTTATAGAACAGAGAGAAAGAAAAATCTGAAAATACCCTGATGTCTTTATATTGTTTTTCTCAGCAAACACTGAATCTAATAAGTGTATTTTGGAGCTCTGTGTCCGGCTTCTGCAGTATTCCAGCTGCTTGGAAACTGACACCTGTCATCAACTAATCCCTGCTTCACTGTCTGGCTCTTTTTGTCTGTCTGTTACTTACCCTGAGAGAGAGAGAGAGAGAGAGAGAGAGAGAGAGAGAGAGAGGAGGCGACTGAATTGGTCACCTAATAAAATAGATCTAAGAGTTGTACCAACACAACACAACCAGGCCTCATTCATAAACTCTCAGTGCTCCAATCTGTCACTCTACAAACTGTTGGCATGATTTAAAAGTGACCACCACAAGATTATTTAGGTGCAAAATTATATAACAAGGACATGCTATGAAGTCAATGCTATACATATGTGTAGGTGTCCCAAGGACTTATGTTTTCTGACATTGTTGGGGAAAATATAAAAAAAATTACAAGTAGAAAATCCCTCGAACATTTCTTACATTCATTTGTTTTTTTTAATGTTGCTAAACACAGATATCTATGAAATATGTCTCGTGTACAAAGCAACACAAACACAACCTGCAAAGTTTGACTCAACTGGCTAAATTAACACTGTTGGTTGTGAGACTTAGTAAAGTGCAGGAGTGGTGTACAGCTCTGATGATTTATAATGCAAGGCTCCCTCTGAGCTTTTTGCCTTACATGGATAGACAACTAGTAAGCTCCCATAGTCCTCTGTGCTCCCTCAGTCTCTGCTCCTTCCCTTTCTCTCGTCCTCGTCAATACCTCTCATATTTGGACTCTCACACCATCCTCTGCTCTCTTTCCTACAATGTTCTTTTCTCTCCCGTTCAAATCCACTCACACTTTCTCTTTCCTGTGTTGCTGTGTTTCTAAAAAAGTTAGCGATATCCTCACCAATAAAGATAGTGATTCACTCAGGTGAAAAAAGTAGAGAGGAAAAGAGGCAGAAAAGTTCACAGCTAAATAATGACTAAACTTCGGGTGAGATCAGATCTGTGACGAGACGGACAGAAAAAGTGAACGTCAGGGAGTGGGAGGGTGAATATACAGACGCAGAGAGAGGGAGAGACAGCAAAGACAAATGAGCGTGTATCATTTGTGCATGCACATTATTTATATTTTCTGACCATGTATGTGCTTGTCTGTGTTTGCATTCATAGAAAATATCGCCACTGGAGGCCTGTCGGCATGTTGCAGTGGTTCAGGGAGCCCCTGTCTCCTTTTATAGCAGAAGAATGGGGATTATTTACACATGCAGTCAGGGTCACAGCCCTCTCATCTATTAGTCGACTCTGACTGGAACTACAGGCAGTCAGGATGCACTGCTTACAAATCTAGAGCTGGAATAGACTGGAAGATAAAGCAATAGGGAAATTGTGAAAAGGTTTTCACCTTTAAAGTAAAATGAGGATTCTACAAAAAGATTTGTTGTCACTCCCATCAGTATTACCCCATTAATTTTTATTTTTTATTTTTTTAACAATGTTGGGACACGTTCATTTTTAAGATCTAGTTAAGATAAAGGTCCTATATTGTACACTTTTCCTGTTTTATATTTAGTCTCGATAACCAGGAGAAAATATTTTAGTGTTTTTTAGCAACATGTTCCCAGATTTCAGTGATTATATTAGAGATTACCATAATTATGTTGGACAACCCTAGAAAAATAAGCCCTAAATTGTGATAAAAGCTATTTTCCCTTTACTGTTTGAGGGAAGGTTGACTGGACAAACTTGATATTTAAGTGTTACAGCCAGTCCTTATTCACAGCTACAACAACAGCTGGCTGGTGCAGTCCTCCAGCGATGGCCTTGATTGAAGGCACCTCAACAACAGTTGCGGCTGACTGGAGGGGATTTCTCAGTAACACATGCACTAAAAGTTTCCAAGCCAGTCCAGAGATCCAAATCAGTGACCTTCTCTTCACAATCTACCAACCTGTACCCCTTTAACTTGTATTCATTAGATTTAAGTATTAATGGCATTCAGCAATCACATATATGTTTTTATGAGCGGAGTGTTTGGTTTTTGGATTGTGAGTGACTTATATCATACCTGTCCCAAAGCTCTCCTCCCCGCAGAGAGAACAACGGCCAGAATCCATCAGGTTCCCAAAGTACCTCCAGCCTGTGGGAGCCTCATACAGCGCCAGTTTCATGGCTTTAGCCACCCTACAGACACACAGAGCAGGAAAGAGAGAAACAAAAACAGAGTTTTTACTTTTTGCTCACAAACACACTTTGTATTTATCTCTTTCTAAAATCTAACATCAGCCTTTTCCAGTTCTGATATAGAGATAAGCTTACACACAAATACTCTGACCTTTGAAATAAAGCAAACCAAATGCTGTATGACAAGCGTAATCTGCCAGCAGCTCATCCAATAACTTAATAAGGCAAAGGCAGCAGGAACAAAGTGAGTTAACCTTTTAGTTGATGCTCGCTTTGAACCTGAGCCATGTACTCGCATAGTGAGAGGAGGAGAGGGAGTGTGTGTGAGTGTGTACGTACGTGAATGCATGTTGGGGTCGTGGGCAAGAATAAAGGTGCAGACAGTACAATATGTGGGAAGTGAGGGAGCATAAAGACAACATACAAGAGTGGAAAAGAGCAAAGAGAAATTCTTATAAAACTTTTCAGTGCAGTTACAGAAGAGTAATTACAGTGATGTAATAATAAAGCAGCACATTTGGACAAAAATAAAACTGAACATAAAAATCAGCAGCTATTAAAATCATCCGACTCGGCATTTCCCCTCAGCGCTATGGAGCAACTTTTGGTTTTATGGCCCACAACTGCTTTAGTTCGCTCACATTGCTCAGGCTGCAGTTTCCAGTATGGAAGCCACCTGTTGTCTGCAAAGAAGCTCTGATAAACACTGTAGACTACTTGTCCAGCACCGAACAACAGACAGACAAAGATAGCTGGAGCAACTAAAGAGCTATCTATTTCCTTTAGGAGTAGGTGGAGGCCGTGAAAAAGCAAAAACTACGACGCAATCATTAGGTTTAGTTTGTAGTAAGAGCAATAAAAGATTTCGTATTTTTCTACAAGAATTATACTCACAAAAGTGAGGAAAATAAAATGAATTGGAGAATGTTGTTTGTAGTGAATTTGTTGGCGGTGGACTGTACTCAGTACTTCTAAAATCCTGATAAATGGCCCTGCTGCTCCTGGAGCAGGAGTTGTGTACAAAATAAGTTTGTTTTTGATTTTGACCCAACAAATACTTGTTTCTTACAAATTTTTTCTGCATCCAAATGAGTTTTTAGAATTTCTCCATCATCTATTGCTATTTTGTTCCATTATCCTCACATGAACATGGAAAAGCTGTACCAAGGAAAGTGGAGACTTGTTTGTTGAAAGACAATTGCTGGTCACTAAAGGGGGACGTTCCCGAGAACAAATACAGCCAAAATCATACACATGTACATTTTAGAAGTAAGTTTGTACATATCTTAAGAGTAACAGCCACATTTAGGATTAACTAATATTCACTCTATTAGTCAAATACGTATGTATTTTCATTATTTATTCATTTTTCAATTAAATTAAAAAATAATAATTCTAAAACCAGATTCAAATTCAGTGTAAAAAGAATAATAAGGTCCACCTATTTTGCTTTGAGAGACAGGTAAAAAGTAAAAATGTTGTTGCCCATATGATCATTGCCACATCCTTAAAATCATCAAGTTCTAACATTTTCTGTGCATTACAGTGTAAGATACCCATTTAGCTCTAAGGCAATAAACAAAAAGACAAAACAACATGTTTTAACAGACAAAAGTGAGAAAATCCCCTGAAGAAGAGAAGCTTGTGGAGCAGCTGAAGAGAGGAAATCAGGACTTTGATATTGTATTACAAAGGTTACCGTTTCCAGCCTGCAAAAAGAGATGTTTAGCTTGCAGCAAAGAGGAGTGCAGTGTTTTCTTCCTGTTGCCCACAGACCGCTCCTTAATCACAACATCATCCACAACTCCTCAGTGATCACCGCAATATGTAAACACAATTCCCAGCACTCAGCTGAGAGATGCTGGACAAAATATTCAAATCAACACAACAGATGTTGCTGCTGAAGAAACAAAGATCTACACATGTCAATCTCAAATGCTTGTACTATGATGCTGTTGAAATTCACAGTGCATTATATGGGAGTGTGGTTGGGTTACAGGGTTTTTAAGTGGTGGTATACACGTACACATAATCATCATGCACATAAATAAACCCCACAGTGCCCCTCTACTGCTGTTTACATGAGGATGAGATGAATTACCAAATAAGAGTAAACCAGTTTTATTCCCCTCTGGGGAAGCAAGCAAGAGCTGGAAAGGAAAGCCTGGCATTCCTAAAAGAAAACAGAAACTCCGGCGAGTAACTTCTGACGAGTTTTTGACGTTTCCAATGGCACGTCCTCGGCCAACATAAGCACTGAAAACTGACCGCAGCTGCACTCAGTTTTCAAAGAACATTGGACAAAACAGTGTGAGAATAGTGAGAATCGTGTTTTCTCAAGTTTGATGAGTGCATCAGCTGTGCTTTAACTGAACAACACATATCGATGCATAGCCTTTATAGGAAAAAAATAACACTCAGCATGGCCTTTTCCATACTTACTTGTGATATGACATGCTTCAAACAATATCAGAAATAAAGTACTGTCTGCTCAAGCTTCTTGGAGTCAAGCAATGGAAGCAAATATATACAATCATACAGGAACTGAAAAAGTATATTTAAACATACAGTACACAGTGTATGCCTCAGTGGATGCTTTGCCAGGACAGAAAAATGCTGGCAGATGAATACGACTGGAGACACAGGGAATAAACTTGGAAGGTTTCTATTTAGGGCTGAAATCCCCCCATGGGTGGGTGTGACATCTCAACTGTGAGGCTCCAAGTCCATCAATGTCCATTTTCTCACAGTAGATGAAGACTAAATGTGTTGGCAAGAGCCTTCATCAAATACAAAGCAAGTTCAAAGCAAAACATTGCAACAACAAGGTTTTTTTCTGAAAATGCCACAACCTTTAAGATGATGAGACGCAAACTGCTGTTTAAAAAAAAAAATCATCATCACCACTACCACTGCATGTGAATACTTTCTTTAAAGTAGAATTCCTTATCATAGGTTAGGTTGGATAAGTTCCTGAAATACATTTTTAAGGGTTCTACCTAATAGCAGAGTGGTTGGTGCATACCACGAGCAAAAATGCACTCAGCAGCTGATTCCCCCCGGTTTGACCCCCGGCTGCTCGGACCTTTACTGCATGTCACTCACCTGCTCTCTTTCCACCCTCATTTACTGGAACTATCAAATGCAAAATGCTAAGAACTAAATACATTTCACAGATTTCTATTCAAGCTGTATGTCTAGACTCTTGTTGCTTTTACCTTTACAGTCTGTCTTTTCTTTCACCTTTTCTAATATGCATTGTGCATTGAAGAGGTCTTACCTACAATGTATTAAAAAAAGCTTCAAACTTGTTTTTTAGGGTTGAACAATACTGACTCTGCTGACTCTCGATATTAAAATAAGACCTCAAAGCAAACACCGATCTCCTTTCTTTTCGTTCCCTTTTTGCCTTTGTACACATCAGTCCTCACATCAGTAAATAGAACGAGTGATGATGATGAATGATTCTCTACATCTGTGGGGTGAAATATTGCCAGCTTTTGGCCCTGGTTTGATATTTTACCAAACATAGCATCCAGTGCCCTTACTCCTCACCTCCCCGTCTGAAGAGAGCTCCGTTTGGATTTAAAGGCTTAGCATGGCATTTAGACAGAAAGAGCAGCATGGTGGAGCTTTACTTGAGTTTGACCTGTATAGGAACCCTTGGTGGCCAAAACAGAAATTTAAAACTAATAATTCAAGATGTTGCCATAGACATCAACACTAAAAACAGTTAAAAAAAATTAAGAACTTAAAGTTAAGGAGATCTCTGTAAGTGGTCATAGCTGTTATCAACATTGTTTTGTCGAGCCAGTATCCACATACTTTTCTGACATCAGCTGAGACGTTTTCTGTGATTTTCCAAAGCTGTGTCAAAAAGATATTTACCATCTAATAATAGTATAACAGGGGGAGAGTGTGCTTGTTGGGTCAGTGTTTAACTTGGCTTCCGTCCGCATCTCATTTCCTATCAAAATATTGTTGTATAATACAACATGTGTGCCTGCATTTCAGTTTTCTTATTAACCTTTTTTAGCATCTTTGTCAGGGATACAAATGAACTAAACCTTGGAAACAATACAAAGACACACAAGCACAGCCCTACCAAAACTGGTGTAGCATGGTCAAACAGAGCGATTGTCTAAAATCAATCCTAATGTACTCTATTACAGTAAATATATATACAGTACTGTGTAAATGATTTAGCCCTTTTAAATGTTAGCATTCTTATTCATCAGGCAATACCACAAGTAAGGTGTCCCAAACTCTTTCTGCAGCAAGACAATGACCCCAAGCATAAAACCAGAGAGCTAACTTCTTCCACAACAGTCATTAATACAATGAAAATAAAAAAAATAAAAAAACAGTTTTGTTAGTTGCAACATTCAACATTTGACCTCTCTACTTTGTAGTGCTAATCAGTGACTCAGTACAAGGACTCCTACTTCATCCTGGTAACGGGCGCTCCAACGGATCAGCCCTCTTTTCTCCCTACATCCTCCCATCCCTGGAACTGCTGAAGGAGAGGCAGATGTTTCCTTTACCGCAGTTTCTCTCCCATTTTCCTTTCCTCCCTCGCTGCATCAGCCTTCACTTGGTGTTTGCACAGAGAAACACATGCACCCACGCACACAACGCAAACAGACGCCCTCAGTCAACCCAAGAATGATAGATTTAACACATGCAGCTCCCGCCTCCTGTCCATCTGAGTCCCATCAATTTCCTCCACACAATTCTCTTTCTCTCACTCTTGTTTTCCCTTCGTCCCTGTGGACATACACGGTATATACACCATCACATTTATCAAGGCTTTTATAACACAGCCTGCTTGACTATGCATAAACACAGCAGGGAGGGTTGCTCAGTCTAAACACTCAGGCCACACACTCTCCTAAAAAGGCCTACACTTGGGCAGGCTCCAGGGTCTAACATCACACTACTAAGTACCTCAACACTTCCTGGGGTTTGTCAAAGACACGCAGATACGCACATCAGTGTCATGTTAGGAACTGAAGTGACATTTGTGAAGCTAAGAGTTCAACAAAGTGACCCTGTCCTGCAACAGTGTCAGTAATTATCAGTACGTGATCATAAAGGAAGTATAGGTGAGACCATGAGACCTCATACACTGGAGTACACTGATGAAATTGTGTTTAACATGGAAAAAAATAAAAATCTTATACAATGTAATTTATTTCTGACAAAGCTGTTTGGAAACCCAGAGGATGATGGATACAGATATCATTCTACTTCTCAGCAGATTGCACATCTGACTTACAGTCTCCAGGAAATTAAGTGTATCTATCATGAATACAAAAAGAACAAATGCTGAGAAAGCAGACCAAGAAGAAGAAAAAGGGGGTATTTTTTAGTATTAACGAATAAAAAGTCTGTTAGTGTGTGTACTGCTTAAGAGGTCCTTGGCTCAGGGTTGTAGTGGGACATGTGACACTTTTATCTCAGGTCTCAGTCACTTCGTGTGTGTGTGTGTGTGTGTGTGTGTGTGTGTGTGTGTGTGTGTGTGTGTGTGTGTGTGTGTGTGTGTGTGTGTGTGTGTGTGTGTGTGTGTGTGTGTGTGTGTGTGTGTGTGTGTGTGTGTGTGTGTGTGTGTGTGTGTGTGTGTGTGTGTGTGTGTGTGTGTGTGTGTGTGTGCGTGCCTGATAAGGCATGGCTGACATGGGAGGCAGTCTAAGCAAATCTTTCAAGCAGCTCTTTCACTGTGATCATTACCATCACCATCATGAGACACAGCCTTAGGCAAGTAATACAGTACAGTACGTGTGTGTGTGTGTGTGTGTGTGTGTGTGTGTGTGTGTGTGTGTGTGTGTGTGTGTGTGTGTGTGTGTGTGTGTGTGTGTGTGTGTGTGTGTGTGTGTGTGTGTGTGTGTGTGTGTGTCTGCGTGAGCACAGCTGGGTTTGTGGGAGTTGCTTCACAAATAAAGACGTCCAATAACTCTGTGACGTAACCCCCCATTTCACATATCTAGGCATCACTTGTAACTGTGAAACCCAGAGAGATCAGGATTGGCAGTGAGGTCACTTCCTTCATGTCTGCCAGTGCTAACACATAGCAATCCACACGCTCACTCTTCCCCTGTCCTTCTCACACACTAACACACTAACACACACGTACACACACAAGAAAGACTTATTAAATCGGAATAAAAAAATATGTTCCATATTTACATATTCAATGAGCTATTACATAACTAATTTTGAATGTGTTTAATGGGGTCTACAGGTAGTTTATGGAGAAAAGTTACACTAGGATCAAATCTATCAGAGCTTGGTGAGTGTGCTACTTTGTTGAAATATAAATACACATCGTCTGAACTAACTATAGTTCATCTTTTCTGGTTCCCTCAATGTACATAGTGACATGCTTCCCTTAAGAAGCATTCTGCTGAAGCCTCAGTGGGGTTCTCCTTCTGGAACAATGTTAACGGGGATGACTTTAGCTGTGATCACATCCTCTCACTCAGCACCCTCTGCTCGGTTCTAGGCTTACATAACAGACAATATTTATGTGTGTGTGTGTGTGTGTGTGTGTGTGTGTGTATATGAGGAAGGCGTGTATGTGATCTCACAGTCTTATTCATAGCGGGTGGTGTCCCTCTCCAGAGATCGGGCTGCTGCAGGAGTTTGTGGAAAGAGACTAGCGGTGTGACAAGACCTCTTAGTGTGTGTGTGTGTGTGTGTGTGTGTGTGTGTGTGTGTGTGTGTGTGTGTGTGTGTGTGTGTGTGTGTGTGTGTGTGTGTGTGTGTGTGTGTGTGTGTGTGTGTGTGTGTGTGTGTTGTACCTGTCAAGGGCAGTACTGGTGGCCATACTCCGAGCGAAACCTCTGACGCCGTGCTGTCTGAAGTAGGGGATGGTGGAGAGGTTTGCAGCCATGATGGCCACCGAGTCTGACGGGTTCACAAAGAAGCCGTTCTCTCCAAGGACCATATAGCGGTCCTGACAACATCACATCATATAGTACAAAGTCAGTCTCTGGTGTTTAGTTATAGTTTTAAATGTAATTATGGGAGGAACTGGAACTTGACTGATTTACTTTGATATTTTGCTTATCGTCAATACAGACCAAAATTATTGCTGAACAGAATATTTCTCCTCTGTGCCATAAACCTCCTTTGTTGTCCAAAAACCCGCTTTAATGGTAAAATGTTGTTATTAAACCATGGAAATAAGTTGTAAAAAAGTATGATGTATGTGTATGAATATAATAAATTCATGGCACTTTGACTGCAAATGTCTTCATAAAACATAACACATATGAGCTACAAATAACTGTGAACTACGTTCTCTTTTCCTAAAAGTCTCTGTTACTATTGACAGTTTCAGTTGCAGTATGTAACAATGAGCCCAAAAAAGAAACATTCAGTCATTAAGATTATATCTGTTGGTGCTAATCGCTGTGAAGATACTCATCCTTGTGGGAGAAACAGAGCAGATATGATGTAATTCTCCTGATGTTAAGCTAAGTTAGTTAGCAAAGGGTGTGTGTGTATGTATACATGAGAAATGTCTGTTGGATGACATTGTGGAAAAAGTGAGCTGCTGGTTGGATCATCATGTATACACTATTATTTAACCCACGTTGCTTTTCTTACTGTTATCAACGTGCAAACAAAAACATAAAAAATAAATAAGGCTCTCTCTGGTATCTATGGGTGGAGTCGCTATCACTTGGACTTACTTTTTATAGTGAAATAAAACTTTGAATGAATCAATTAATGTATTGTAGAGTGACTTGTCATAACTCAGGATGCTTGATTTAAATATCATAAAAAGCATCTATCTGACATAAAGCTTTCATAAACCAAGTGATTTTCTCAACAGATTATGCTGAATGGTGCAAAACACGTGAAGAGACTATAAATATTAAAGCTTTCAAACTTTTAAATCTGTTCTATTTTTGCAGAATTAAACCCTATTTTACATATTTTGATGGAACACAATGGGGTTCATGAAGTAATTCGGCTCTTCTTCATATCACAATTTTTAAGTCAGAAAGATATCCATCAGCTCCAGAAGTGCAAACTGACCTCTGGTCTTTTCACGCATCTTTTATCTTTGGTGATATCACTATAGTTTATTTTGAATATGTACAATCGTGCAGGATTTAGCAAAACCTGTACTGATAAGTGGAGGATATTTAGTCCCTTTAGAGAAGAACTGCTCAAATTGTTCTGTAGAAACTTCCATCTGTGAAGCATAGTTCCGAATAAAAGTCCTAAAAGATCTCATTAATGCCTCTTCTGTCTGTAATTATTTCATAATAATAATCATTATGATGAGTGTTGTGAATAAATGGAATTACAGGCAATTTTCTATGTTTAGTTGTTTAACCCTGTGAGTAAATAATTGATCCATTACAGTAATAGTACTGTTTTGTGCCACAGAGGGCAAAAAAGCTGTTTACTGGTAGAATGCCGTTCCTTTCCAACCTTCAGGTGTTCATCTTATTCCAGGTTATTTGATCTAGTTATTGAATATACTGGGGCTTTGGATGTTTTAACTGTTGCTTTAATCTAACTGTGTTTCAACACTGAATTAGGCATCCCCTCAGGACACATCCCAGACAACTCCAGGCTCAGAGACAGATGTGACGTGACGTCACCCGTTGGTTTGTGAATTGCAGCTTTGAGGCCTCGACTTTAGCATTTCTGCCGTTGCCATCTTGTTATTTTGGAGCTGGAATGAACCATATTTGGATGAGCTAGGGACGAGCAAGGTTTGGGTCTGACTCTATCTGACTGGGAACCAGAGGACACTACGCCCCGCCCATTTATAGTGGAAAGCTTACTGCACCATAGGCCTGTCAATCAAACTGGCACGCCTCCAAACATACCACTCTTTATGGCTTATCTAATTAATGATGAGATTGTTTTCAGATGGACAGGCATAACCCTGATCAGAAGGAGTACATTTAGCTAATGACACCACATTGACTTGTGGAAAAAACAATTTGACTTTGTATTTCAAATGAGAGGTTGAATGGAAGTCTATAGAGCCAGAGCCAAATTGGAGACAGCCCCTAGTGGCCCGCAGTAGGATTGCACTTTAAGGGACTTCCACATCGGCCTCACTTTTCAGACCTGGAAGCTACGTCCACTTTTATATAGAGTCAATGTTGTGTACCCAATAATAGTCTATGACTGATTTTCTGAAACAACTGAAAGCATAATTTTGGAATAATGGATTGTGCAACACCATTTCTGGAGTCGGCTTGATCACAAATGCCTTACCCCGTCTGCATCAAATGCAGCACCAAAACCAAAGTCGCCTCCTTTCATGGCATCTACCAGAGAGGTGGCATAAGTCAAGTTGGGCTCAGGAGGTCGGCCACCAAAGTCCTCCAGAGGGACACAGTTGACAGCAGAGTTAGCTGGGGCCCCCAACTCATCACACAGGATCCTACGTACATAGGGGCCCATCACTGTAACACAACAGGAGAGGAGAGGAGAGGAGAGGAGAGGAGAGGAGAGGAGAGGAGAGGAGAGGAGAGGAGAGGAGAGGAGAGGAGAGGAGAGGAGAGGAGAGGAGAGGAGAGGAGAGGAGAGGAGAGGAGAGGAGAGGAGAGGAGAGGAGAAATTAACCAAATAATCTTGATTAACATTAACAGCAGCTCCTGGGTTATAAAACGGGATGATGAACTTACCTCCATTCATGGCATCTATGTGTATCTTTAGCTGATCTGGTCCTGTGAGCAGACTTTTAATGGCGTTGAAGTCAAAGATGTTTCGCAGCAGTTGTAGATACACTTCAACAGAGTCTACAATCTCCACTGGGAACACACAGGAGATGTTATTAGTACTGGATGACCATATGGTTCTTATACTATGCATTAAAGAAAGAAGGGTTGGGCAGATCCCACTAAATGTCCACCTCATACTATTGTGTTTCTACATCATGAATCATTTCAGATAATATAGGAAAACAAGAGCGGCACTGCCAGACATTCAGTTCTAGAGGTACCCCACCGTATTACACAATATTCATGCTCATATAAATTATTGATGAATTTAAAAGAATGCAGTAAAAGGTTTGAAACAGCATGCATAAGTGATGTACCTCTGAAAGGTTTGAACTTGTTCTCAAGATCAAACTCTTGTCTTCCCAGCCGAGAGAGGTCAATGCGCAGATCCGGACAGATGGCATACTCCTCGAGCGTTCGGCTCACCTGGTAGATCCTCTCCATCACTGTGTCTGGAGATGGGCCTGCCAGTTGGATTAAAAAAGGCATTCACCAAAGGTAACCCACTTTAGCATTTATTGGTGTCCTGCAAAAAAAACCTCTTTGACTTACACATGGTCTCAAATTACCTTTGACTTGACACATTCTTTAACAAAACAGTTTTTCTCAAGTCTCACCTCCATTGGCCACATTGAACTTGACTCCAAAGTCTCCGCCGGGGCCTCCAGGGTTGTGACTAGCTGTGAGGATAATCCCGCCAATGGCCTTGATCTTCCTGATGATGCAAGACACGGCAGGGGTGGATAGGAGGCCGTTGTGGCCGATCACCAGACGACCAATCTGCACAGCAGATATCAATGAGGAGCAAAGTCAGTTGTACATCACTCAAGGGTGTTATCCGCTGTAGTATCGAGTTGTAATGTAACTTCTAAAAAAACAACAACACTTATTTCTCTCTGGGCTGACCTAAAAAAAGTTCAAGAGTTTAACTTGGACTGAAAGCAACCCTGGCCCAAAGCATCTTGTCATTCTACAGGTGACTAATTGACCGCCCACTTTAAAAAGCAAATGATCTCCCCCCCCTTAGGGCGCCTAAATAACAGAGCTGCTCTCTCTATTTATACTTTGCTATGCTACTTATAAAGTGGTAATACCACCAGCATCCCATAATTCCCCTGCATATCAGCCACTCGAAATAAAAGTGTCCTCACTGGAGAGGAATTCATTCTCTTAACATCCGGGATGTTTCATGTGTATGAAAACAGACAGAAAAGACAAGAGCAGGAAATCCCAAAGAAATGCAATCTGAATGGAGAGTACATTCATTGCATGCGATGTCTGCGAGTGTTGTCATTATCCTTATTTGCCATACAGTGTAACAGGGGATCCCCAGTATGTACAGTTTGGCCCTGGAGAGATGGAAGAATGAGGTGGGGGTGGGGTGGTGGTGCTGGGCCAAAACGTAGGCAGGAAAATAGAGCAGGATGGATGGAAGTGCTGATAAGGCTGACATCAGGAGACATTTGGCTGGGCCAGCAGAAAAATGGACTGATCTCAAAAACAAATTATATTCCCTTTAGATTTTCCTTTGGAACTTGACCAAACCAATCACCGAGATCACACAGCAAGCAATTTAAAAAAAGAGCTATGTAGATTTTCCTCTTCTTCTATTTCTCACTCTGTCTTCCTATTTTTATTTATCTGTTACTGACATTTTGAGATCAGACACTTTTTTGGATGGGTTACAAGTGCCTACCATATTAGTGCAAATATAGAACAAGTAAAGCAATTGTAAAGTTCTGATTTCATATTTTTACATAAAAGCTCTAAAGTCTCACCGTTTTTTTTTTTAAGAGGCAGAATAATCTCTGCTGATAGTAAATTTGACTTAGAAAATTCTAGCAGGCTATAACCATTTCTACCAAAGTTCCCTTCGACACTTATTAATGCAAAGTTTAGGTTTTCTTGTGAGCCCTAACTATATGACTTGCCAGCATTAGAAGAGTGATTTTTTTTTCACTTCTCATGCTTATCTATTCATTTTATTAGTTTTAAAGATCAAAAGGTGTAGTGAAGTATTTAGTAGAAAAAGCTACAATTAGAAAAAAGTCTGAAAAATAATCCTAATTATCTGTTGCCGAATTTTGCTGTTTTATCCACTAATTATCCTCCTCTTTAGATTGATCCTGCGACCCCTTGTGGGGGTCCTGACCCCCAGGTTGGGAATCCCTGCGCTATAGAATGAACATAACAATCCTGTGTTAGTTATTGGTCATTGCAAAATAAGCAGACTGATAAGTAGGCCGACTACAAAAAAAAAAAAAAAGTGTTTTCATAAATGTTTATTTGTACCAGTTACTGAATAGGACGCACCAATGTAAGCTTATTAGGCATGAGACAAATGCAATGCTGATAATCTACTCGATTAAAAATGCTCCCATCACGCTGATGGAGGGGAACACATGCGTGACAGCCTGGTGAACGACCCCTCCCCTCTTACCCCGTTGGCAGCTGCCATCTGCACTATCACCTCGATGGCAGCTCGGCTCAAGTAGCGGCCGTCGCTGCCCACCACCATGGTGCAGCCCTGTCGATCCCGCAGGTCGACGGAGGACAGCACGCTCTGGATGTAGTTCTGCAAGTAGTTCTTCTTCCCCTCGAACACCGCAGTCTTCCTCCGCAGCCCGTTGGTTCCGGGCCGCTGGTCGTCGAAGGGGGCGGTTTGGACCGTCACCACCGGGATGGGGCTCGTCTCCATCCTCCAAGCCAGGGCCCAACGGCACGACGCCGATCACACAACCTGAAGTTAGGTGAAGAGTTTGGTACCGGTGTATCCGACCACAGAGTAAAAGTAGATGTAGTGAGGCGGATTGACAGTTCAAAGTTGGAGCTTCAGCCTGTAAAGTAAAGTTAAGGTTGCTCGTCCCAGCCCAGGAGGACAGCAGTGACAGCAGCCCCACACAGAGATGAACCGGCTACAATGACAGCAAACACCCAATCAAAAATAGTTTCACCTCCAAGACTTTATGCATAAGCCAAGAGAGCTGCATCTCAGTACTGACTGAGATTTACAAGTAACCTACACTCTCCTCTGCTGTTAGTCAACTCCCTCTTTTCCTAATAAGCCTGAACAACTGACTACAAGAAAAAAAAAAATCAGGGAGGGACTGAATCGTCAAGGCCCACAATCAGCTGAGCCTGAGGCCAAAAATAGATATCTGACTGATGGCTGAGGGGGAATTGTGTCGGGGCCCGGTCTGCTGCAACCAGACACTGCTAGTGTCTGTTCTGTCCACACGGCCCGGTGTGAAAACACTGACCGGGACTGTAGCCAGTTTATACAACAGAAAAACTTCACTCATTAACAGCAAAGTGTCCGTTTTTCATTTGAAGCACATATTCTTTCCAGGATCTTAAGCTCTCACTCTCTCCATCTCCCCTGCAGATTATCCACGATATATTTAAGATATGATCGCCTTTTTCATTTAAAAAGTATCTGCAGCATTGCAGTAATAGCGTAAGTATTGGATTGCCCATCACAACAGGTCAACTTTGGTCTGCATGATTTCTGTTCCAATATTTTGGAAACAGTGCGACCTTGAGGCGGTAAGGATGAACTAATATTTTTGTATATTTGACAAAGCGCATGCAAAATCAGTCCTCCAAGACCTTTCAAAATATATATATATATTTTTTTTAACATCTGACCTAAATTTGGACAAAAATAATTTGTTGCAGACATGTCCGTGTCTCTTATACAACTCCGGACGTTTAATTTGTATAAAGAGGAAGAAGTGAAGAGCTTTATTTCTAAAAGTGTGCAATTCAAGTCTCATTAAGGGACTTAAGTTTAGAGTTTTATCATCCTTATTCATTCACTGGTTGGAAATTTATTTTGATGTTTAATTTGTAGTAGAAGTTTACCTTAATATTGAAATCTTATCGCCAACACGTTGAGGTAAAAACTTTCAGTTTTTATTCTCTTCTTCTTAATCACAAGTTTCCGATCAGAGAAGAAATCCTTTCAGGTGTTCTAGTTTAACTGTCATTGATATAGACCCATTCTTCTTTTGTAAGTTCAAAACGACCGACATCATCACACAAACAGCAAATGTATTATCAGACATTTATTTTGACACATTATAATAAAAACATTTATCAATGCGGTTTTTCACTGAAGCGACTTAACAAATATATTACCACTGATCTTATTTACATTGCTTTCAGCGCACATAAATATCATGCAATTAAAATATTTCTTTAAGAAATGAACTACACCTACGTATCTTCACATTGCATCAAACAGACAGACACTGTAAGGTATCAGATAAGGCTTCAGCAGCGAGGGTAAGAGAGTCTGAGGCGCTCATTTATTAAAGGCATGGGAGGAGGGCAGAACGGAGTCCTTGAGGGCTGCAGGAGCGTCGGGACCAAACAGGCAGCAGGGCCCGACATGTAAAGGTGGCCGTATCTAAGAGCGCTGTGATGGCTTTGCTGTGGACTCATAGGTGAGGGTCTGCTCATGATGCTATCGATGCTGAATGAGCACTTTGCCTGAGGGCCAGGCTTTGGCTCAGCGGCTTTTGTTGCGCACTGCTGTGCTCTGAAGTCTTTAGGCCCACTGCACTTCCCGTGGCTGTTCAGAGTTTGTGGTAAAAGGTGGTAGGAAGAAGGAGGCATCATGATGCAATCCTGCAGGGGCATGTACCGAATAGGCGCAGCGGGTGTGTGGCTTACCTGGCCCCGTACACCATAGGGTTGCCCGTACGGCCGGTAGCAGTTCAAGCTGGAATAAAACACGAGTCCGTCTTTGCCGAACTCGGGCTGGTTCCTCTTGAACCGCTTCCTTCGGCGAAGGAAGCTGCCGTTGTCGAACATGTCCTCGGAGGCAGGATCCAGAGACCAGTAGTTACCTTTGCCCGGATTTCCAGGCTCCCTTGGGATCTTGATGAAGCAGTCATTGAGGGAGAGGTTGTGCCTGATCGAGTTCTGCCAAGCAGGGAACTTGTCTCTGTAGTAGGGAAACTTGTTGCTGATGAAGTCACAGATGCCACTCAGCGTCAGCTTCTTCAGTGGGCTCTGCAGGATGGCCATGGTGATGAGGGCGATGTAGGAGTATGGGGGCTTTACCGAGCTGTTCTGGGCTTTCCTGGACGACGGTGCGTCTGCGCAGAAACTGCTCTCGCTTTCTCCCGAGGACTCTGGCTCCGAAGAGTCAAACTCAGCACCAGATTCTCCTGAGGAACCGGGATCGGTGGTGCACTCATTTTGATATAACCGCGCGTGGACAGGATCATCCTCACCCACTATGTCGATCTCATCGCCCTCTTGAAGCAATCCAGCGTGTTGTGACGCTTCAAATTCACTGGAGAGAGTCATGACCACGCGCAGAATGTTCAAAAACGCGTAAAAACTCGACTGTGCCAAAGAGGCCTGAATGGTTTGCTGTGCGTAAAAAAAACCTTTCGTGCGTAAAAGCGCATCTATCGTCTGGTTCTTCCTAAACCATGTGTTCGAGCTGTTTGCTGTAGTAGTGAGAGCCGAGGCATTTTATCCTTGAAGGCTGCTGCCCTGCAGGCCAGTCCCATTAACCCTCCGGACCTATCAGAGTTGCCCCTCACCGCGGGGCGCCACAGCAAGCAAACAGATAGGGAGGGGGGGATGCGCGCAAGGCCCATTCATGCCTAGAAAGCACATGGATGGTTGTTAGTTGAATTTTTTTTTAAATAAAATATAAATATTTCTATGCGATTTATTTGATTTTAAAATGGTTGAAATGAGGCCAATCACAAAATTATATCAAATAAAATGCGCCAAAAAATTTACCCATTCCTACCTAAAGTGTTTTCATCATGATTATTATTTTTGCATCCCTGAATTAAACACATTAACGGCGACTAATTTAAGGAGGTTCGCCTCTCTGGCGGTCCCTGAGATACTAAAACAAACACATTTTTGATATTATAAATTGTACAGCAGCAGTCAGTGGTTGGATGTTCACGGGAATTTTAACACCACGCCTAACACGTGATAAGAAACCAAGTGTTTCCAAACCTTGAAAGCCGCCGCGGGTTCGTTTAGTTTGCCACCTCTGGATGCCCGCAGGTGGCGTGACCATGAAAATGGCCGTCGTAGGGCTTCCCGCAGCCAGCGGAGAAAAGAGGAAAAACTCCCCTGAACGAGGTCATCAGCATCAGAATCGAGTAGGAAACGGCTCAGCTGCACAGTGCGCTCTTTGCTATCGGCTCAGCTTGGCTTTACGACCGGGATGAATAAGTAGAGCCATCCTCAAAGCAAACCGGTCCAATAGCGGATATGTGCTAAACCTTGCCGCTAAAACATCTCCATTGCAAATGACCACGTTGGGAAAACTCCACCTATTTCTTCACCTGACAGGGCCTACTGTGTGTGCCTGCACTTTGTGTGTGAGAGAAAGAGGTGGTTCTCACATGACTACCAATGAAAGCTTAAATAACACCAAAAAACGGTAGAGTGACTGCAATTTGTCAACAATTAGAACTGTTACATTGTTTAAGTATAACAGAAAATCTATACAGTACCATGTTCAAAGAAAAAACTTTTTTTATTCTGAATAATTAAAAAATACAGGGCTTTAAAAAGGTCAGAAACATGAGCAGGGCTACTTCATTTATTAAAGTACAATCATGTACCACACTTGATACAGTAGGAGCATCACTAAAACTGCAGATTTTATAAAGCCATCTTTGCATTTTTAAAAATGAAATGTTTTGATAAAAACTTTTGGACCTTTGCTACATGTTTGTGTGTGCAGTCATTCATAATTTTATTACAGGTTATTTATTAAGGTCATGTTTGGTGATTTTCCATCGTCAGGAGCACATCAAACACTCTTGAAGCTTTTAAAGCAGGTTGTGATCATTATCACAATTTGAAACTATTGCACGGACTACTGCAGTTACCTTCAGCCATCCTCTGACGTACCTCATCCTCATGGAGAGAAGGAATGAATGTCTGAAAGACAACCTCAGAGTTATGGATGGCCAGTGCCACAACATTTGCTCCAGGATCAACCGTTTTTGATGTGAAGAGGAGAGCGGAGCTATTAGCTAATTCTTCTCTGTGCCCAGCACCACTGTAGAAGTGAACCGTTCCTGCAGAACGTCCTTGTCCAGGTTTCTGCCTGCAAACAGAGTAAAGACAAAAGTGAGCATCAACACAGCATGGCTTTATGCTCACACACGCAGATATAGATATGCTGCAAATTTAACATGATTGCTTTTCCAGTTCAACTAAACTCAACTGAACATGGTTTCTGTTTTCCGTAGCAAAGTATATGGGGCATTTACAGGAAATTGAGATTATGGACCCATAAAATAATGCATTATCTAAAAAAACTATGCTGCAGGATTACAGCCAAGAAGTTTGTCAAGAATTTAGAATCAGAAAACAACTTTAAAGTTGTCAATAATATTAATGACCAACCTGTACAAAGTAAATATTAGCACAGAGACTGCTTAACAAAAATGTAATAGAGGGACGTAAATAGAAGCCATTTTGATTAGTGTCATGCATCTCATCGCATTGGCTGCCTTCACAGTGGTATACAAAAACTGCGTAAACACAAATAAAATATGTGTACATGTGTGTGTCCTCACCTATAAAGACCAGCCGGTTGATGTGCGGGTTCTCCTCCCAAAGCTGTGGAGTCTCATTCAGCTCGTACAACTCGTGCACCCCCTGCAGCATAACTTGGTGTGCTTTACCTGTAAATGATACTATGCCCTAAAAACACACATGTCACGAGTGACACGTTAACCTCCACAGAAAGAAGCATTTGGAACTGATTAATACAGATAATAAAGCTGGTGTTATTGATTGCTGCTGCCACAGGGGTGTCTATTGTGCTCTGCTGTACCTTTAACCGGATGACAGTCATGGGTTGCCCTTCTTTGTTACAGAACATCTTTTCCCATAGGAGATCCTGAGACAATGGAAAATGGGTGTTTACTTTTCAAAAGGACTTTATTGTATTAGAGCTAATTAGCAATGGCAGCAGGGATGTGAATGACGCAGAGTGTCTTTACTTGAATGAAGGCATTCAAGGCGTCCTCAGACAGATCTCCAGTCACTTCAAATGTCACAGTTAAAATACTCTGAGGAAGAAACACAAAATATCATGACAAAAGAAATTTGACATTTTCTGGTAAGGTGATGTCAGTCTCCAAAATTTTTCACATGTTGGCATACCATAAAATAACATGTTGAAAGCAAGATTTAAAGAATACAAAATACAATACAAAGATCTTTGAATGCAGTGGAGAGATTAGTTCGTCGGCAGAGACATGTCGCAAAAAGTTCAATATTTTCTGATGAAATGTGGTTTAGTGGACGTATAAAGTACATAAAAAGTACCTCAAATTACATTCAAGTACGATTAAGTGTATTTACATTCACCAATGCTTTAATTTTTTGAGATTCATATTTTTATTCCCTGAGGAAAACTGGTGACATTTACTTAAAACACATTTTCACATCACATATTTTCAGTTTACTGAAACTAGCAGTCATAATGAATGCTAAATAAATTTAAAAAAAAAAAAAAGAAGTGTTTTTTACACTCCCAGCTGATGACTTTATCAATGAACGTGTCAAAAACCACAACTGGCACCTGCAACCAAGCAACACCATCCCCTTTTTATCTGCCCCCCTCCCCCCACACACACAGACACAGACACACAGACACACACAGTCCCTCCTCTCAATACTTCCTTACTGCATGAAAAAGGGCACTTTACAGATATTTGGGGGTTTTGTGTTGAAGTGTTAAGTCTACACACTTCCTTGTCATTTCGTATAACAACGGAAAAACAGCATTCTAATTTACATGAAAAGAGCAACATGAGAGCGGAGCGGTTTCAGTGTGTGGAGGGTCTGAAGGACAGTTGAGCTTAATGCGGGGAACTGATGTTCTTCAGTGGGCTCTGCAGGATGGCCATGGTGATGAGGGCGATGTAGGAGCATGGGGGCTTTACCGAGCTGTTCTGGGCTTTCCTGGACGACGGTGCGTCTGCGCAGAAACTGCTCTCGCTTTCTCCCGAGGACTCTGGCTCCGAAGAGTCAAACTCAGCACCAGATTCTCCTGAGGAACCGGGATCGGTGGTGCACTCATTTTGATATAACCGCGCGTGGACAGGATCATCCTCACCCACTATGTCGATCTCATCGCCCTCTTGAAGCAATCCAGCGTGTTGTGACGCTTCAGATTCACTGGAGAGAGTCATGATCACGCGCAGAATGTTCAAAAACGCGTAAAAACTCGACTGTGCCAAAGAGGCCTGAATGGTTTGCTGTGCGTAAAAACCCCTTTCGTGCGTAAAAGCGCATCTATCGTCTGGTTCTTCCTAAACCACGTGTTCTTAACCCTCACCGGTCTGGTTTCAAGGCAGGCCACTCAACAGAGACGGCCCTCCTTGCAGTCTCTGAGCAGCTCCACAATGCTAGAGCAGCCTCTCTCTCCTCTGTCCTGATCCTTCTGGACTTTTCTGCTGCATTTGACACAGTGAACCACCAGATCCTTATTTCTTCCCTTCAGGACCTCGGTGTCTCAGGCTCTGCTCTCTCCTTGTTCTCATCCTCCCTCAACGACCGCACCTACCGGGTAACTTGGAGAGGATCTGTGTCTGAACCTTGTCCTCTCACTACTGGTGTCCCTCAAGGCTCCGTCCTGGGTCCCCTCCTCTCCTCTCTGTACACCAACTCTCTCGGCTCTGTCATTCACTCGCATGGCTTTTCCTACCACAGCTATGCTGATGACACCCAACTAATCCTCTCTTTTCCCCGATCTGAAACACAGGTAGCCGCACGAATCTCTGCCTGTCTGACTGACATCTCTCAGTGGATGTCCACACACCACCTGAAAATCAACCTCGACAAGACCGAACTGCTCTTCCTTCCAGGGAAAGATTCTCCCACCCTCGACCTGACTACTACCTTGGACAACTCTGTGTTATCCCCGACCCTGACTGCTAAGAACCTCGGCGTGACACTCGACAGTCAACTCTCTTACTGCCAACATCACTGCAACGACGCGTTCCTGTAGATACATGCTGCACAACATCAGGAGAATACGTCCTCTTCTCAATCAGAAGGCGGCACAGGTTCTGGTCCAGGCTCTGGTCATCTCACGCCTAGACTACTGTAACTCCCTCCTGGCAGGTCTACCTGTTAGCGCCATCCGACCTCTGCAGCTCATCCAGAATGCCGCAGCTCGACTGGTCTTTAACCTCCTAAATTCACTCCCACTACTCCGCTCCTCCGCTCCCTTCACTGGTTACCAGTAGCCGCCCGCATCTGTTTCAAAACATTGGTACTTGCGTACCGCACTGCGAACAGATCGGGTCCAGTCTACATCCAGGACATGGTCCAACCCTACATCCTAGCCCGCTCACTCCGCTCTGCTTCAATCAATCGGCTTGTTGCTCCCTCGCTGTGAGCTAAACACTCTACAAAATCACGACTGTTTGCTGTCCTGGCTCCTAAATGGTGGAATGAGCTCCCCACGACATCAGGACAGCGGAAACTCTGTACATCTTCCACCGCAAACTAAAAACACACCTCTTCAGACTTTACCTTGAATAGTAGAACTTTAGTAGCACTTAAAATGGCACTTACTGATAGCACTTTGTAGTTGGCTTTCTTGAAGAAATTGTATTTTCTTGATTCTTGTCATTCTGGGTTTTGTACCCTCATGTTGAAATGCACTTATTGTAAGTCGGTTTGGATAAAAGCGTCAGCTAAATGAAATGTAATGTAATGTGTTCAAGCTGTTTGCTGTAGTAGTGAGAACTGAGGCATTTTATCCTTGAAGGCTGCTGCCCTGCAGGCCAGTCCCATTAACCCTCCGGACCTATCAGAGTTGCCCCTCTGATAGGTAAGGTGATGTCAGTCTCCAACATTTTTCATATGTTGGCATATCATAAAATAACATGTTGAAAGCAAGATTTAAAGAATACACAATACAATACAAAGATCTTTGAATGCAGTGGAGAAATTAGTTCGTCATCAGAGAAATGTCGCAAAAAGTTCAATATTTTCTGATGAAATGTGGTTTAGTGGACGTATAAAGTACATAAAAAGTACCTCAAATTACATTCAAGTACGATTAAGTGTATTTACATTCACCAATGCTTTAATTTTTTGAGATTCATATTTTCATTCCCTGAGGAAAACTGGTGACATTTACTTAAAACACATTTTCACGTCACATATTTTCAGTTTACTGAAACTAGCAGTCATAATGAATGCTGAAAAAAAAAAAAAAAAAAAGAAGTGTTTTTTACACTCCCAGCTGATGACTTTGTCAATGAATGTGTCAAAAACCACAACTGGCACCTGCAACCAAGCAACTCTTTATCTGCCCCCCCCCACACCCCACCCCCACACACACAGTCCCTCCTCTCAATACTTCCTTACTGCATGAAAAAGGGCACTTTACAGATATTTGGGGGTTTTGTGTTGAAGTGTTAAGTCTACACACTTCCTTGTCATTTCGTATAACAACGGAAAAACAGCATTCTAATTTACATGAAAAGAGCAACATGAGGGTGGAGCGGTTTCAGTGTGTGAGTGTGGGGAGGGTCTGAAGGACAGTTGAGCTTAATGCGGGAAAAGGAACCCGAGAGAAAACAGACAACAATGCCGTTATTTACCCACACAAATAACCCTCATCTCTCCTCATCCTGTGATAAAAGTTTATGGGGATAAAGCATGACTGAAAACAATATGAGGCCTGATTGCTGCCAGGAGTCCTTTGGTCTAATACCTGATGAAAACATCCACAGAAATAGTTTGGAAACTAATCATGGAAGAAACCGTTTAACAGACTGATATCTCCATTTAAAATAAGTTGACTTCATGGATCCCTGGATATTGAAGATTGAGGATACACTTTATATCTCCCATAAAACAGCATACGAAACTCATTTTCAAAATGCCGTACTCAACTGAGAACAACCCTAAAGCCACAACATGCAGCCAAGACTCGCATCGGTCTAGCCAACAAGCAGTCAACGTAAGTCAAGAGGGGTTCAATGTCTGGGAATATGACCCAGTCTGGGTCTATTTGTGATGTAACTAGAAAACATCAAAAGCCTCAAGTTGATCTCAACACAAAAAGCAAAGTATGGGAGGGAGTTTTCACTTCAGTGTTACAGCCTGGGGGAATGCGAGGCAGTTTTAGCCTGAGGAGAATGCATCCTCCTTTATTCTGTAGGAAATGATGTGTGGAAATAAATTAGCAAACAAAACAAGAAAAAAAACAACCGTAGGAGGTGCACAAAGAGTAAGTGCAGGGAATAAATACAATTGAAACAGCTCAGAGCACAAACATCAATACTACCTTGTCGAGATGTGGGGTTGTAGTTTTCACGAGCTGGAGCTTCTCTGTAAGACTTTAAGATGAAAAGAATATTAAAAACTATTTTCTTAAGTTTCACTCAACAAATGAGACTCAATTTCACTTAAGAAAAATTTAAAGATGATCATGGTGCGGATTTATTTAAAAAATATTTAACTTCAAAGTCAGAATTTGAGACAGTTTGTGTGTGTCCAAAAGTATCTGTCGGCTGCAGTACAACAATACTTTTTCAAGATAGACTCAATACGTATTGTTATGTTGAGTCTTCTTTTTATTATTTCTGGAGTTGCATTTACAGTTTGTATCAGTAAAAAAAAGTTGGCACAATAATGACAGTGTGAGCTCTCTCTTCAGGCCACAGATGTTAACAATCTTTTGGTATTAGTGTAAATAACTTACTGCTTCTGATTTAGAATAGTTATTCATATGGTTTTGTCTTGGAAAAAAGTGCCCTTTTATCCGATGCAACATCAGATAAAACAAGAAGAGTCACAAGATCAACAACAGTTTAGAAAAGTAGAAAAAGCATTGCTGCCACACAACAGCGTGGGAATGGTGAGTTACTGGGTGATGTTAGTTCTGCAAAATACTGTTTTGATTTAATTGGTCACAACTAATAGACATAAGCAACCACAGATGAAAGTTTACAAGTAGACACAGTTTTGTTTTTAGGGCTCACGCATCAAATAAGTTGTGAATCCCTGTTTTAAACATGAAACTACTGTACTGTTCAACTGTTCACTATTTATGTTGTTTATCTGTAATTTATGGTCACTGCCGTCTTTTGTTTTATTATTAGGGAAGCTTTCCTGGTTAAATAAAGGTTTAAAAAAACAAGCTGAGCTTCTTATTACTTCCAGCCATGTCCTTTGTCTTTTTTGCAAAAGAAGAGTGGACTTATACAGGGTTTTTTTTCTTTGTGTTTAATCTCACACTATTTTACACTGTATGCTGTATCAGTGCTTAATGACACAACTCTAAATGGACTTGCAAAGACTTTAGAAATGGCAATTAAATCCTACAGAACTCCCACCACCACCCCCAAACAAACTATAGCCCTTGTTCCCCCTCTTCTCCCTGACCTCACAAGGAGGCTAAATGTTGTGTCCAGCTGCTTGAGCCCCGCGTGCTGTTAGTACCACACAGGCAGAGCGGCGGGGGGCCGCTTCAAACAGCCAGCATGGGATTGGAGGGGAGGAGGGGCCGCGACTCTCAAAGGCACAGGGAAAGGAGTTATCTGTTGGGACAAGGGGAACTCCTCGGGAGCCAGTGGACACACACAGCTCTAATCCTCTGCAGCTGGACCAGAGACACTGACTCGGGGCATGTAAGAGAGCTTTAACATGGCGGCCGGTTCATTCACATGAAGGGATGAACACCGACTCTATTCATGAGAATCACATTCTACAGGAGACACAATATGATGACCGTCCTGTGGTGTAACAGAGGGATGCTCAATGAAAGAGTCTGTTAATTAGAGAGAAACATGGACAGCAACAGTATCAAAGACTTCTGGTGAAACAGTTCACACTAACTAGAAACAAAAGCTTCAACAGAATCAGATAAGGTTTTAATCTTCCACCGAAAGTTTTTGAAGACACTGACACTTTTATTCGTGTACACACCTGTACGACACATACGGCATGTCAAGCAACAAGTTATGATAAGTATGAGAAATTGCATTGAATAAATTCCAAACAAATGCAGAAGCACATTCATTTTTCTGCTGTAATGTAACTTTTAAGCAGTGATTATTTCTGCTCATAAAAAATGTAAGGTGTCCATATAAAAACTGTTGAAATCATCACTCAATATTAAAAATGTAATTATAATATCATGAGATGTGTCATTGTAAAATGACTTAATCTCCTGAACAGAAATATTGGTATAAGCTTTAAAAGAATGTCCACTTTGGGTTTTATTTTGAAAATCAGTTTCTTGACATAAAGTTACAATAATGATGTTGCATGTACTTCTGTTACTGAAGGCCATAAATGTGAAATGTCCTCAACAAAACAATGATATCAAACTTTAAAGGAGGGGCAGTGTACTGCATCTGTCAGCTGTGTTTCATATGTACATATTTACACAAATAATTACACTAATAGTAGTCATTGATTTTCACATCAGTTTCTTGTAACTAAATAATTTTTATAACACAACCAAAGAATGAATGAAATTTGAATACATAAAACTTCAATGAGAAAAAAACCCAACTCACTTTGCTCCGTCCTTACTGTCGAAAGAATGCAGATCCAGCACCTCAGAGAGATCCACCCTGCGAGAGAAGATCAACATTTAAATTCCAACCACATCAAAGTGAAAAGTAAATCAGGCCAGAAATGTCTGCTTTTGCCACAAACTAACATGGCAGGTAACCCGTTGAAGTGACTCAAACAAAAAGTTTGGGTAATGTTTTTTCAATTAACCCCTAGATGCACGGTGTCTTTGATCTGCGCACCAGGTTCTGAACTCTGTCGGAGGGCAAAGCAACACACCCAGACCTTTCATACACACCGCTTGTGTTAGCCAGATGCTACCTGGGTTCTATAACACACAACATGCTAACACTGAGGGTGCATGCACATAAGATCTGGGGGTCAGAGAGCACAGACTTGTGGGTAACTGGAGACCATTGAAGGTCTAGTGTTTACTCAGTGTGTTTGTATAAGCACGTGTGTCTCTGGAGCAATGTCATGCTTGAACCGCTTCATCTTTGATACAAAGATCTGAGCAGTAGTTACAGTAAACACGGCAGGATGGCCACAGAGAAGCTACTTAACCGTATCTCACAAAATGATCACTTTTATGTGTTGATAAAAAAAACTACTTACTTTGATCTCTGAGTTTCTAAAATCTTGACAAGACCATTTATAGACCTGAAGGGAGAGAAAACACAAATCAGCCTCAGATTTACTTAGGCTTCAGCCAAACAAATAATTCTGGCTGTGTTTACACCTTGCCTCCACATTGTTCTTTCATTTTCTAACTCGTAAAACGGAATCTTTTGAAAATACTGCTGACCCCGATTTGGTTAAAAACTCAGGGGTTTTGGACTGTTATCAATAAAAGAGTTATAATAATCACCAAATATGAAAAAGCAAAGCTTATAGTAAAGGTAGGGTTGGCTGCTGTGAAAAAAAAACTTTGGGTGTTGCAACTTGGGTGATATAACGGTAGGGAAACCCCTGGTATTAATGAAGATGCAGCCTTACACATGCCCTCTACTGATGCCTCAGATGATATGCAGTATAAAACATGGGATGTTGACCTGACAGTGTCTCTGACTTGGTTTAATTCGTCCTCATTCACCAGGTCTGTCTTGTTGATAATGGTCAGGTCAGCAACAGCAATCTGTCTGAAAAGACAACATAGTGTTTACATGACGTGAACTTGCTCTTCAACAATCTGCACCAACAACAGAGAAAAATTCAGGATGACGTAGCCTTGTCAAATTGTTATTTCTGTTTATTAAATCCAATTAAGTCAACCCAAACTCTAATTTCCAACTGTATGTATTTATGTTTAGAAGTCTTAATGGGTGGCAGAGGGAAATGCGTGCCGAACTCAAACGCAGCTGAGGACTGCTTAGTTTAGAGGTGAAAACACAAACAAAGACCAAGAATGCAAAGGGTCATGCCGCAACTGGTCTTTTTTCATCATTTGTTCAACAACAACACAACACAGCTGCTGGAGGAGACAAACTGAGAGACGAGACGAGTGGCAACAGTCCACAGCAAGCTACGAAACCTGGTGTAGTTAAAGAAATAGTTCAGCATTTTGGGAAATATGTTCACTGGCTTTCTGTACGTACGTATAGTAAATATAAAGTTACTACCATCGGCTTATCACAGAGACTGGCTCTGTCCAAAGTTAACAATACACAAGCAGCATCTCAAAAGATCACGAATCAATCACAAATAATAATTTTTATATAATCCATCACAAAAAAATAATAACAAAAAATAAATACCTGGCTGCTTCATTGACGAGTCCATCTGCTTTTTCCTCTATCAGTTGCTACGAAAAATGGACATAACTTACACTTGCAACCACAATATGACAACGATGAGCATGGTTTTGAAATAAATATCAGGAAATAACCAACCCAAAATGTGAAAAGTGATAAAAGAAAGGCCTGTATTTTCATCTCAGTGAACTAAGTGACTTTCTTAACACATGAAACCACAGGAGATCACTTTTCATTTTCTGTTTGAGTCTTGTGCTTCCTCTGGGGACGCTGCATTTTCCCAAAACAGTTTAATATGTAAGAGCATACAGTGCAGGAGGTGTTAATCAGGGTCCTGACCCCTGAGTGTCAATCTGACATGAATCTGTCACTGTCTGAATCCCCACAGCTTTATCTCTGAAGGTTTCAATGACAAAAATGTATTAAATAAAAGTTAATGGAATGGCCGATTGGTGCTTTTATCCAACAACCTATGCACCAAGAGGAAAAGGCCTTTCAGAGGGTGTGCGGACAAGGGCAGATAAGATGTGGATATAGTTTTAGACAGATATTTGATGGGACAGATGAGAGAGGGGAGGCAGGTGAGTGGATGTGACAGTCCCATTATAACGGTCACATCTTTGATATCAATTACCCCATTCACTATGAGTTACATCCTCTCCTTCAGTCTGTCATGAATCCCTTCATCTTGCCTCTCTGCGCTCTGAGGACAGAGCAGCACCTATAGGCCAAGGAATGTGTCACCTCACCGAGCATGACACCTTCAAATTAGAGCCCATTATTTCGGTGTCACTTCGCCTGTTCTTTTTAAATACCACAGATAGAGCAGGACGTGTCTGAGGCCCGTTTTACACAGAGGTCCAGCAATAATGCCGTAAAGAAGACCTTTCATTACGCCGTTTTTTCTGTTTTACACAAACATATTCAGCCCCAGTGTGGGATTTGTAGATAGCATGCCAGCGGTCTGGAATCAGAAACGTGATGTGACAGTGTCAATGTCTATTCCCATGCCATGCCGGCTCATGAAGCCCGTGTATAAGGGAGATTCAGCTCTGACTACCTTCTTTGCCAGCTTTATAGCGGAACAACAATGTATTGTTGGCAACGATATGATTAATTGTGAGTTCAGGAAAATTGGAATCGGGAGAAGTTTCCATTTGGGAATGTCCCACTTTCTAGCTGAGAGCCTTATTACGAAGAAAACAAACAGGCAACATGATCGCCCCAGAAAAATGTCTCTATTTCTGTTATCAGAATACAGAAAAGTGAGAAACAACCTCGTCATCATCTATTAGAACCAACACAAGGACTAACTGTAGCTCAGGAGGTCAATATTATATGTGCACTACATTTCTACACATCTTGATGTACTCTTAACACTAGTACCAAACCAGGCAGGTAGGCTACCCAAGTCTGGCTATTGCACCTTATTTTCAGAGTAGGTATAATTTTTCCTTTTACCAGAAACGCTGCCATGTCAAGTGTTATCAAACCAACTCCTCTGAGCTTTCAAAAACTTCCCACTTTCCTGGCGAGATATTCCTCATTCAACAGGCGTTCAGATGTATTCTCCCACTACCCAATTGCTTATTAACGCACCACTAGGCTGCAACTGCTACTTCAATACTATATAATGTTCTGATAATAGTTTTGATTAATTATCATTCAGACTGTATTTGGAGTCAATCATGATTTCCTGCAGTCCAAGGTGACAACTTTTAACCAGCCCAAAACCCAAAAGTGTTTAATTCAAGTTGTTCTTTGAAGAGCCGGAATCACTAAATGTAGAGCATTTGAAATTGTTAAATAGTTTCCTATCGATCATCTCATCCATTTTGACTCAATGTTTTAGCATGAAATATATACATATACAAATATATACATATTTTTCATCACATACCTGTAGTCCGTACTTGGCATCAATGACAGTGACGATGCCTAGAAACAAACACACCAGATATTGAGGATAAGTGGATCAAAGGCAGCACCACAACTTGTGTCAAATTCTGTCTGTCTGACATATTTAAAAGAAAACTTTTGGTCTTCTAGGCTGTCACAACAGAGCGGACAGCTGAGTATTTATTGTGAGGAGCAAGACGCCATTCATTCAAAACACACACATACCACTACAGCAGATAAATAAATAAGCAAATATGACACCCCTACTGACAAGACAGACACCATTTGGGCAACTCAGATGAAATGTTGTTCCATATTGTAGTGTGATGGGAGCTTTTACAGGCTCAAAGTAAGCCCGTTGAGAGTATCTTAGTTCCAGAAAGAAATGGTTTATTTCCACAGGTTAAATGACAGTAAAATGGACCAGAGGGGCCTGCATTAATGTGGACCTTTAATAATATTGGCCCGACGACATGTACTAATGCTAATTAATGGAAAACTTGAGCTATGCTGGAACTTTCTGTTAATTGGTCCTACAGTACAGGAGTTAAAGGACCAGGAAATAGGATTTAGTGGCATCTACTGGTGAGGCAGCATATTGCGACCAACTGAATATCCTCCCTGGCCAGGTGTGTAGGAGATACAGTGGCCTTCGGCTAATGTGAAAACATGAAAGGCCCTCTCTAGTGCCAGTGTTTGGTTTGTCCATTCTGGGATACTGTAGAAGAAATATGGCAGTGCAACATGGCGCACTCTATGTACATAAGAAGGGCTCACTGTCAGGTAATAAAAGCCCAACAGGTCTTAGTTTCCGGTTGAAAACATTGATTATGAATATTACATTCCATTTCTGCCAGTGGATCCTCCTGAATACCACACACTGCTCCTTTAAAGCCTTCAGCTCAAACAAACATGAAGGACAAAAAGTCACACATCATTACCAATCTCTTACCGTCCAAATAGATGTCGCTGCCAAGCTCTGCATCAACCCAGAACATGGAGGCCACAGCTCCTGCCAGAATAGATATGTCAGATAGAAATGACTGATGATGCAAAGTACATACAACTCAAAAATGTGTCAGAAGGATAAAAGTTGTTTCAGACAGTAACAGGCCATGTTGGTCTTTTTTCAATGCAACACTCTGGGCAGATATCAGAAACTTTTAATTTACAATCAATTATAACATAAAAATGTATGACAACTATTCTCATCTAATAAACATGCAATAATGAAATGTTTTCTTAGAAGTTTCTTAAATTAATGCAGGATTAAAAGATTATGGAAACTGGTTCTTATTTATTTCTATAAATGTATATCTTTAGTGACATCCACATGTAAAGTCTGTGTGTTTTTAAATTCAGTAAAGTACTATTTTCAGCAACCTTGCATGCATTTCTCTGGTCTGGCTGAGCTCAGATAAAACCAATATCACAAGCCTTCAATAGTTTATGTCCTCCTGGTACATTTGGGTTGTTTCCTGCAGATACGGTTATTATAAGACCCTCTGTTACCATCCGAGCCACAGCTTGTTCACATAATGCACTTTTGTCAAACTGCCAAGTGAGAATAAGAAAGCATTGTAAATATTTGATGGAAGCGTAATGAAAACACTGTTTTTGAGTGGCATGTTTCACATAACTCATCCAACCTCTTCCTGAATGGAAGGACAGAATCCCCCGGGGACTCTTTATGATTGACAGCAGTGCCAGAGCCAATGACAGACCTGTCCTCTTCGATAACAAGCCAATGACATGCCAGTGGAGTGAAGACAGCCCCAGTCTGAGCACGCTCTGTTGCTTCTGTCTGTGAAGCCAAGTGGTGTGTGTCTGCCCATGCCGCTACCTCCTGACACCTGTCACTTAGCGACACACCCCAATTGTCATACACTCGCCCTGTGATTCAAATTTCCTGATTCAAACCCGAGAGATTAACGGACAGTTCGATTTTTTTTTTTTTATGCATGTTATTTTTTTTTGGCTACCATTGGATGGGTCTGTCACTGCAACACGCGTCTGGTGTTCAATTAGTTACGAAATGTTGAACTTCTGATATGGGTTTCACAAAGTAATCAGAGGGGGCTTTAATCATTATTCATGCACATAAACAGAAAAAAGGCTCTGTGCTATTACTGAATCTATAAGTCATAAAGGCGTCATCCCTGAATGTTGGACCAGGACTGCTACCCAGTACTGTATATGGTAAAAATCATATTACTTAGGCTATATGAGGTCCTGAGTGGAAATGTTATACGTATTGAGGGCTAGGTATCGTTCTATACTGATAGCAGTACAGAGACATTGATTTTGATACCGGTTTCTGATTGATACTTATTTCAATACAAATTTTTACAAAAACTATTTCAAAGAAAATTGATACAATACAATTTACAGATGTTCCCTAAACGTCTCACACTCAGGCTATCGATGGACGCCAGCTAAGAGCCTGTGCATCAGGAAGCTTCTAGTCTCCACTCATTTACTGCAGCTCACGCAACTCGGGTATATGACCAAAAATTTGTATGAAAATAGTGAAATAAGGTGTTGGAATGTAAGATTTACCGAACCTGACACCAAGTGATGTTATCTCAGTGGGTGTGGTTATCACAACGTGGCTCTCTGACGCTGATGAAATTTACAACTTAACTTGGGTAGGAAAATTTGGTACCAAGTTTCAAAGCATTTTTCAATACTCGAAAGCTTGTTGACAAGTTTGTATCCCCTTAAAATTTGGCCTCTTAAAGCAAAAATGTTGACATGGATACATGAAGACCCGTGTTTGCAATTACTTTAATTCTGTCTGCCAAGCTGTCAATGGATGTGCAGAAGTTGGTCAGTCTTGACATGGTCCTTCTGGGAAGCTCTATTGATCACTTATTAAATCTGGTCTGACCCTGTTCTGTTACTCATCAGTATTGCTACCTTAAAAAAGTTACCTAATCATTGCCCTGTACATAAACTGTGTAAAATCACTTAAAACACTGCATTCCAGATTTCTGTTGCTGAGAAATGAAAACTATAAAACAACCAACCCCCAAAAACAGCAATTGTTAAGGGGATAATGTGAATTTAGTTATTCTTATTTCAAATGGATACTGCCAGCTGACTATGAAATGTGTGTACACTAGTGATGTACGTGTGTGTGTGTGTGGAGGGGGGGGGGAGGGACTGGAGTAGCCAAGTCACTTCATTGCCTCCAGCCCACACACACACACACACACACACACACACACACACACACACACACACACACACACACACACACACACACACACACACACACACACACACACACACACCAGGAGAAACAGCTGCTGGCTGAGATTTCACAGGAGAAAAATAACTGCCTATTTGCTTCCCAGGCCAGAGCTTGAAAAACCAGTGGTCTATAATCAAATACATATTTATATGAGAACTGATCCCTTTCTGACTTTGCAAAAGCTTACATTACCTGGATCAGCGAGTCCCGTGGTTTCTAACAGGATGTAGTCAAACTTTCCTTTCTTCTCCATCAGGTTTTCAATAGCTTTAAGACCATTGTCCCTAAAAAAAAAGAAAAAAAAAAGAAGGAATAACCATGATGATTAAAAATAGCATAGGCTTAACTCTTCAACACAAATTCAACAAGGCACCAACTTACATGTTGTCTATAGTAACAGTACAAACTGTAATATGCTGTAAATACAGGATTTAATAACAGACAGGGTTAGCTTTATGAGGTCGTCAGCTGGAGCTTTTCCAACCGTCTTAGAGGAGCTCCTACACATGCTGAGCACTTGTTGGCAGTTTGTCCTTCACACTGCCATCAAACCCAACCCAAACCATCTCAACTGGGTTCTGGTTGGGTGATTGTGGAGGCCAGGCCATCTGATGCTGCCCTCCATCACCCTGCTTCTTTGGAAATTATCCTTCACAAAGCCTGGACAAGTGTTTTGGTTTATTGCCCTCCTGAAAACGACGTTTGCTGCAGAACGTTGTGGTAACCAGGCTCCTCATCTCCTCCTCAGTGCGTCATGGTGGGAGCCACACATGCCGATACAAACCATTCATCTTCCCAACCTCTCACAGTAAGAGCCAAAAATCTTTTTTTTAAATTTTATTCATTAATACTGTAATTTTAAATGAGCTATAGTTATTTTTACATACTTCACAGAGCAGCAGAGGCAGCCATTCCTCAGTTCCAGCCACTCCTCATACAGCTCTCCTGCCTGGCTCACTGCAAGGGACTTCTCAAGGGCGCTGCCTGTAGGGAGAGGAAGATGATCCAAGAACCATCAGAGAGAGGTTAGCTGATCCAGACTCAGCCATTTCTGTTAAAGATGCCAAATTACTGTATATTTGGCAATATCTATACAGATTTCAAAAAGCCAAATGTGAGGTTTTTAGACCACTTTAACAAAGTCAAACAAAAAAGTAAATTGTCTAAACCAGCCTCTGCATAATTAAACATAAATGATACTGTAAATCAAACATATTTTCTGTACCAGAGTTTGTGGATTTAAAAACTCTGGATACATGTTTTTTTCTATTCTAGTCAAAGTTTGTTACCATGCTGCTCTCTTGTGGAGAGCTGAGGAAATAACACAACAATAGTCAGCCTTGTACTAAGTTTATAGCACAAGGCATCTTTGTTTGGCATGAACCAAATCTGCTTAAACAGCTAATACTAGTGCTTTCTGTTAAGGACATGACCACTTTACCTTCTCCAAATTCATTGAGAATGACAGCAATCCGCTTCTTGTGTTGTTCCGTTAAGATGTAGTTCAGGAGTGTCGTTTTTCCAGCACCTATAGAAACAAACACATTAAAAACAATACGGGATAATATTGTTCATATCTTAATTTACTCATAATGTAAAGGAAGTGGAGTGAACTACACCCTGCTGACAAGTGTCTGAGACTATAATCTCCTTTGTAAGCTCATTAAATCTGTAACACAGAACTCACCAAGGTAGCCGGTGATGATGGTGACCGGTATCTGCCCTGCAGGACGACCAGGCTGGGTGTCGATGGGCACCAGCTCTGGGCAATCATCTTCTTCCTCCAGCATCATGCCATCCATGCCAGAAATGATGTTTGTCTACCAGCACACAAAGCGGATCTGATCTGATCTGATCTGAGGAACATGTGTTTTACTGTTGTCTTTAGTCTGCTTTTAATATGTCAAACATTCAAAACACAAGCAAACAAGAAACACAAAGGACTCTGTACATACTGTATGTACATGTATGCACTCCAGGCATGTAGACATATAAAAAGGAGACACATTTAATGCATCGACATACGAGTATGACTGAATAAAAAGCAGAAGTATATGACTTGAAGTTCATGATGTGCCTGAAGGAAAGCATAAACAAAGCCATTAGAGCTACAACAGTTTGTCAACTAATTGATTCGGTGATCGACAGAAATTAACCACCGAATATTTTGATCGTTAATTGATTGTTTGATCAAATAAAATGAATGGATTAAAACAAAATACTTTACTTTGGTTGTGAACTTTTGGGTGAGACAAATGAATACTTTATAGGCTGCCTCTTGGGCTTTGGGAAACACTAGTAGACTAGCAGTAGGCTAAGTAGACAGTTAATCGATTAATCGAGAACATGATCGACAGATCAATCAATAGTGAAACTAATAGTTAGATCCAGCTCTCCATAGTTTACTCTCACATGCAGATGGATTTAATATTTGAAAATGATTTGTCAGTGCTACAGATGTTCGTAATGTTCAGCAAATAAATAGACTGAGGAACTCTGCAGAGAAGATCTTTCCAAGTCCAAACAACACGGACAACATAAAAGGATGATAACTTTCTCGCCACAGTATCAGCAGTTAGTACGAGATATCCACTGACTCTGTAATCACCAACATGGACTCTCCCTCTCCTCTTACCTGCTCAGTCGTCACAACAGCAGATGAAGCTCCGATTTCCTTAAGTTACGAAAAATGTGAATAAATCACCCGACTGATTATCTAAAAATGGACAGATCGTCAAAGTCTAATCAATTAAAATGCTACCCTCCACCCTGCTGTTCTTTTGCGTTTGGACTGCGTGCCACACCATGGACAGTCCGTGGACATCCTGAGGCGGAGACAATGGTTCCGCTTTTATTTTAAACATTGGTTGAGACAGAAAGTACAACTCTTAAATAACAATCACATTCATATTAAAATTAACCAACGAAGCAGTGATGAGCAAATACAACTTTTCTGTGACAAATAAAAACATTAAAAAAAAAAAAGTGTTCTCAGAACGGACTGAATGTGTGAAGGTGTGATGACAGACGTCAACCACAAGATGGCGACAGAAAACTGTTTATGTCAGCAGTAAGCAATTCACACGCCCGCCTCAATTTACACAATTTAGCAGATGTTAATACAGGAAACAAGCGATCAGAAATGACATCTTACAGTCGATATAGAAGTGGTATAGTGGATAGTGTGTAATAATACAAATAAACTTTTAGGATTTTGTATATTAGAGTTAAAAAGTATGAAGACACTCAACTGTAAACTCGATGTTGAATACCACAGACCTTCCCTCCTGTGCTTTCAGAAATGTTGTAGTTCATAACAAAAATATTTACAATGAATTTACAGCACTCTCTTACTATGATAATGCATTTAATTAATAATCGTAACTATATAGAAATATTGCAGGACTGGTAGACTGTTTTGTGGTTGGCATGATATTAATGTCTATACTCGGTTTCTGTCATCAATTGATAGGAATTTGATAGGATATGCTACAATAGGGGTTGTGGGGTCAGCTGTAATATCTTCCCCAATTTTCTGTGGAAAGCTCATATTCATATGCGAGTACAAATCCTCTTCATATGCAAGATATAGCATATCGTATATGCTATGTCATGCATATATAGTGAAACTTGTTTACAAACTACAAGGCAAACCTTGGGTTTCCCCAGGAAAAGCTAAGAGAAGTGGCTGAGATTTTGTCTTCATAAATAAAATGGAGGAATGGATGGATGTGACAGTTGAAAGGCAACTGCTTCGTCTCAAAACCATTTAGCCATCAAACACTGCACCTGTGACACTTGAAAGCCATTTCCACATTAGAACCAAATGGTATTTTTATGTTGGATACAGTAAATGTGTCAGCAAGCCTGTCCTAGCAAGTGAAACACATCTATAAAACAGGTCCTTGGCTGTTTCGAATATCAGTCCTGTAAATCAATCTTTGTGTTTTGTTGTGTAAATGCTATGGTTATTTCTCCTCCAGCCTGCTTTTAACTTCACTCTGGCAGTAAATTCCACTTGCAAGAACCAGTCTGACGCTCACACTCTCCATGAATGACAATTCATGCCCTCGAGTTGTAAACCATGCTAAAAAAATCTCTTGTTGACATCACAAAGGTAATTTATTCACACTTCCTCCAATTCCACAGAGGATATTACACGACTTGTTTGTGTGGCGAGTAGATGGCTAATGTTACTTCCCGATAAATTAGCCAGCTTTTATACAATGAGGGAGATGCCCCAGAAAATATGTCAAAAATATTGTATTTCTGTTTATGTAGATTTAGACACAAGCAAAACTTGATTAGGTTCAGGGAAAGATCAGTGTTTGGGTCAACATTGAGGTCCTACATGTTAAGGTTATGAAAAGGCCATGGTAAAAGTAAAATTTAGTGTGGACTATGTGGCGCTATAACTAATTCACCTCACCTGCTTTTTAAGGGAACTTTAGAAGTGGTTCTTTACAGGACAGAGCCAGGCTAGCTGTGTCCCAGAGCTCTATTCTCATGCATGGAATAGAATAGGCCTGCATGCAGGCTTGTAAATTGGATGCATTGAATATATCTATATTCACGGGTTGTTGTCAAAACACAACCTGCTCTCAGACTGCTTTAAGCAGCCTGACCGGGTTTATCAGCTTACCCTACCTGGCCCTGAGGTAACTACTGCCCATTCATTAGACTATTTCTGATGGAAATAAAAGGAGTTAGGAAATAAGGCATTAGGAAATAAAAGGCAGCTGAAATAAATAAAAGTAGGTCTTTGAAAAAACAACAACAACAACAACAATGTAGGCCTTATTTAATTTGTTGAACTCTATTGACAAATTCATAGAGCCTATTTATATTTACATTCAGCTGTACATTTGTTTATTGCCACAATTATTTATGTCGCTGGCACATTTATTAAATTTGGACTAGAATGGCATTCCATACACACGACGCCTCACTAATAAAAAAAAAAAGAAGTATTTTCTCAAAACTAACAGCCTGTTCCTTTAAATTACACAAATCAAACTGTGTCTCAAGAAGTTCACGTTTTTAACACACACACACACACACACACACACACACACACACACACACACACACACACACACACACACACACACAATGAAGACCGCTGCTTGTTAGAGCTCGCTTCGGCAGCGAGAGAGCGCGCGCGTCTCATCCACGCTGCCCCATCCTCCCCTCCCAACACGCCTGTGTCCCTCCCTCCCTCCCCCCCTCTCTCTCGCTCTCTCTCCCTCTCTCTCGCACTCTCTCGACGGGATGGCTCCGGTCAAATGCGGAAGTTTACACCCAGTAAAGCTGCTGCTGCCGCCGCCGCCGCCACAACCAAGATGAGCGTCGGAGTGACAGTCGAGCTGTAGCGAGGGGGAAGAAGCGGCGCGTCGGTGACATCGAGGCGGCAAGACCGCAAGGAAAAAAAAACAAAAAGCTAAAGCCGCCGGCGCAGGGCTGGACTTCAGACTTGCGTATGGCTTCTCTGGGGAGTGCAGAGCGACGAGCGTTCGCACTGAAAATCAACAGGTAAAAAAAAACACACACAAAAAAAAACCTCCCCTCGGAAGCGCCCTTGTTGTTTTCCTATCAGGTTTAGTTTAGGAGCGAATGTGAACTCTTGTGCCTCTTCGGAGGGAGGGAGGGAAGGAGGGAGCCCTGTCTTGACAGCAGAGGGATTCCACAGTGGAGCAGGCAGCCACATGTTGTGAATGTTAATGCTGCAGGTTGATTCACTCTGTCCGGGACACACACACACAAAAAAAGGCAGCATGGAGGATAGTAAACAGGCAATTTTTCTTCAACTTTATTAGAAGTCTCTCAGGACATGCTGGACGCTTTTTTTTTTTTTTTTTTTAATTGTTTTCATTATTTTTGCATAACTTACAGTAATACTCTGGATATGAGCAACGTTGTGAACTGACAAATTTGTATAATATTAATATCATTTCCTCCTCACGAGTGGCTGCTTCTTTATCTGACGTTTCTAATATGATCATTTCCTGTGGCGTAAGGACTGACTAGCCCATACGGGATGGTTTAATGAGGAGGGACGTGGTCATAGTTCCTGCTGTGACTCTGGCCAGGTGTGGAGGAAGCATGCACATGGAAGTCTATTGTGTACCGTGTGTCCTCTGTAGGACGAGTCATTCAACGAAAATATACAAAAAGTGAACTGTGATTAGCAGCACGGGTTTATAAAGCTTCTGTTGTATAAGAGCAGGTCAAACATTTTGTGCATGATGTACCACGAGTGCACTAGGGTTCATTCACACTGTTAAAGTGGTTAATGGCAAAGCGGATACAAAGATTCTTTTTGGTCCAGCTGAAGTTATTATGATGAGGAGACCCTCGCTTTTGTTTACAGTCCAGAAGCCACATATTTTGAGGTTGTTTTTTTCTTCTACATCTTTTAAAAGTTCCCATAAGTGCACAGTCTAACCTTTGCAACTTGGACTGATGTGTATAATTTGTCATTTTTACATGAGGGATTTCTATAAAGTACCAGTCATGCAGTCATACAAAAATGATTTGACAAAGAAAAAAAGCAGCAATAGTTAAAACAATAAAAATTTCCTGTGGGCTGACTAATCAGTTAGCCTCCCAGTCCTCTGTCCACCACAGGAAATGTGCCATTCTCTTGTTGTTAATAGCCAGGAGAAATCCTTCGCTGTGCTGTGCAGAGCTGAGCTCAGCTGTTGAGGGGATGAGAGGGATCTTGGGTCACAGCCTGAATCCAATGATGAGCCAGCAGAAAGACTGGCTAAAAGATGCTGTTCTGTGGGAAAGCACGGTGTTGCGTTTACTGGTGTTAAACAGTGAGGATGTGATACGTTCACACTCGTCGGCAGTTCGTTTCTTTAAAAGTTGTTGTGAGTTTTAGTGCGGACAAAAATACTATTATATGAAATGTAAGCCATCTGGGCACAAGAAAATGTAAGTGTCATTGTTGCAGACTCCTGAAGAAACAGTTACAGATACTTGAAAAGTGGGGTTATTATGTTGGCTTTAATGGCTTAGAGTTTATTCAGAGTTTCCATTTAGATTGATATGCAGTTGTCTGTCAACATGATAAGTGAAGAAGTTTTATCTATCAGGGAATTCAAAGGAAGTTGGTTTAAATTAAGTAATTACACTTTAAAAAGCAAACAAATTAGAAAATGTTAAATGGTAGGCAGAGGAGCACAAGTGTTTTTCAAAGACTGAAAAAATAATTTGAATGGTGAAAAATGAATCCTTTATGACAGCACAGCTGATCAGAAATTTTCCTCAAAATTTACAGTAGATGTACATGATTTGTTGTCAGTGATCAAGAGATGAATTCATGACCAGAACCTCTGAGGATTCAACACGAGATAAAAACTTATGAAAAGACCCCAAAATAGAAAAGGCAGGTTGCAGTTCACAAAAAAATACAAAAGAAACAGCGAGTTCTGGAAAAAAGTTTAATGAACTGATAAAACAAATATCAATCTCTGTCAAAATGATGGAAAGAGGAACATGTGGAGGACAAATAGAAACAGTCCATGAGCTAACCACACCACTTTGTTTAGCTGCTAAAGCAATTGCCGCTTTATTGATGATTTCACTGCTGACATAAACAACACAAGGAATGCAGGAGAATTCTGTGAGCTGAGATTCAGCCAAACACATCAAAAATGACTGGATGACATTTAATTATTCAGTAGGACAATGATCTAAAATGAGCCTTTATTTTGAAAGAACCTTTGAAGAGGTAGTCAATCCCCAATCTGATTGATCTGCACACCACTTGTTGAGTGAAAGCAGAGAGGTCATCAGTAGAGAATACACTCGCATTAAAGCTGAGATATGGCACGTTCAAGTACTATTCATTATTTGTATTTCATTTTAAACAGAAAGTGCTGAAGCACAGAGCATGAAGACCAAAACGTGGAACTGTTATGTTATTATTCAGAGAGAAAACTTGTGACCTAAATTGTAGGTGTACTGGTCATTTAAAACTGCAAAAATCACTTGAAATGTCAAGGGGAACAACCATTAAACAAACTGCATGGACAAAGAGGAACAGTGGCCATAAGTTCTGAACTCAAGTTTGAGTAAGCTAAAAAAAAACAACTGTTATTTGTCACACAAACAATCCATATTTGAAGAGTGGTTTGTGTTGAGCGTTACTTCTATCAGGGTGAAACGAGCTTTGCTGATCTACCCCTAAATATTCTATATATTCTCCTGAGCACTTCCTCCCTCGATATCTCTATCAGGATGGAGTGTGAAGGAAATCCTGTAAACGAAGGACTCTCTGTCACTCACTGGTTTCACTTCGCTTTTTGTTAATGGCAGTTCAAAATCAGGAAATGTGTTACTTCATAAATGAATCCAAAAAAAAGGGGAATAGAAATGTATAAGAGTGAGAAATGTCTGTCAAAACTGCTGAATCCTAACATAATGGTGAGTGTTTTTGTTAGGTTTGTGGAAGTCTTAGGCCCATGTATGTGGTTATATATTTATATATATATAACATCATTTTTGACCACTATTATTGCCATATTTGTGTACAGTTTTACAAAATTTGGACAAGCAGAGAAGCAAATGATTAACACCAAAAAAACTTCATACAAAACAAACCATTTCCTTTCGATGACACAACAATTTTACTGTCATTCGGTTTGAGTGGTGGCCAAAATGGCTTGATGCTGCGCCTGAAGCTTATAATAGTAGGGAAAAGCCTGATTGTGCAGTGTGGTGTTTAGTTTTGGTTCGTAGACTGACGGTAACACACTTAATGCGCTACAGTCGCACATGATGTGACTTAAGAGCATATGGTAACAGGTGTGAGGACAGCTGTGGACATGGAGCCTCTGCCGTTCAATACTCTTTAAGTGGGGAGGGGTCCTGGATTGAGTTTCATCTGATTTCCTCTGGGTTTCAGCTAATGACATCTGTTAACCCTCGTGTCTGTTGGTGGGCCGTTGAGTTGTGAGGTGGGTCGGTTGTCACAAAGACACACGACTTCTTAAAAACTCACGATAAAGGACTCCCCCCCCCGTGGATGAAGCGTCCAGACTCGGCTTGGCGTTTGGTTTTAACGTTTCTTTTAGTGACTTTTTCTTGCTCGCAGGCGCCTGTGACCCGGGTCCTGCCAAATGACTGCTGTGTTTGTGCGTGCCTCCCTTTTGACAGGAAGCTGAGTCGTGATGGTGCTGATAGCAGTAAGACCCATTATATCTGGAGACATATGATAGTATGAGACACACGGTGGGGGCATCCCTTTGGTCTGCTTTCCTTCTTTTGTCATGTGTACCACAGTGATTTTCTGTTTCCCTCTGTTTCCTCCGTGGGTCAGATTAAGACAGAAGAAGAAAAGACACTGTAGGAGGGAGATGGCTCTTTTTAAAAAAAATATAAAAAAATTTAGGGTTAAAGGAGTCACCCACCTCCTAGTGGGAAGGCTTTGTAATACTGATGATAGTAGGGATAATTGTAGACTGTCTAGCTGAACAGTATGCCTAGTAGGAGTCATGAGTAGAACTATAAATCCTAAATGTAGCTGTGAGAAGCAGAGGTAAAGCACTTTCAGAGTCAGACTCCATCGGAGGAGCGCTTGGGCAATGACTCCAGAAATGCTGACAGGAACACACCAGATGCACACACAGCAAGCGCAGGCCTGCCATGTGTGACACAACAAAAAAAGGGCCGACCTCTTTCTATAAGGAGGAGATGATCACAGGTGTTCACTGCTGAGCTCCCACTGACATTTCTTATCTTGTAGGAGGGTCCTGGGACCTTTCACTATGAGGTAATGAAGTTGCAATGCCACATGATCATATATCAGTTAAAAGTGTGTAGTATTCATATGAAATTACCTTCTTACCGCATTATGGTCATATTAGGGGCATATTTGACCTCTTATAAAAAAAACTTCAAAAACAAACCTGCTTAAACAGCTTAAGCTTTCTTTCTGATTAATGATGAAACATTTTTCACTACTATCCTTTCTCAGCTTCTTTGAATAAGAGATAGTTTCCTTCTTCCTTTGAAGCTTCATTTAATTAGTACAGTGGGAAAATGAGATCATTGATTATGACAATACCATAACCATTGACCAAGGGCTGTGTTACAACCAGTAATGATGAACATCTGCTTCATCTAACATGTTACCGTTTACCAGGTTGTTGTCTATTAATGTGCTAACGAATAAAGTAATAATTCAAACATACTTTACCCAAGTTGATTTATAATGTCTACTTGAGAGCCATGACTTGACATATAATAGCTATAATTGCAGTATTTGATGTGTATGATAGGATTCATTATATATTTTTGGCGCCTGTACAAAAGCATGAGAATAATATTTGTTTTTAACTGTGTGCCTAATCTGTCATCAGTTCTGATTTATAGCTGCCGTCGGCCTTCAGCGGTAATTCTGGCTTGATGTTGACTCCCTGGCAGCAGCTGTTTTAATAGTGCCGTCCTCATCAGTGTTGATTACCTCCGTGTTCAGCTCATATAATGATTTTTAAGCAGCATTTATTAACATTTTCTCATGCTGTGATTGATTGTTTGTGCTTTCAGCTTGATTTCAAGGCCTTGAAGGACGTTATATAGTGACAATCAAGCTTACATGTACACAAGATATTAGGTTCCATGAGAAACTGGGCAATGTTTACGCATACACTGTGGTAACCTGAATACTATAAAACTGCATATACATTCATGCAACATGTACCGCTCCTAACTGGACCTCATTCTGAAACCATGGATTATGTTATTTTTACATTTTTAGTTTAAGAGTCTTTGAAGTAGCTAGCCACCGTTAGTTATGCAGTTTTGCACATTCTCTCAGCCAGTTTAATGAGGTGTGTACAATACCTTCTCTTCCCAATCCCACAATGCATTGCACCACATTTTAGAGGCCTGAAAATTACAGGTTCTCAACAACTCGACAGCAGCTTTCAGCAATGATGCAAAAATGATGATGACATGCAAGTGTATGAGGGCACAATTTATTGACACTCTGGGGAGCCCATTGTATAGGGAATAGTTAATGATTGAGCAAAGACATCATTTTAGACGTAGAGCTAGAATAAATTTTGATGTTTTGGAGAACCTTATGCTTTGCTCAGTTGAGTTGCAGCATCAACTGATTTGCTGATGTTAAGTCAGTTAGAACGACGTCAAATTGAAAGAGCAGTGGCGAAGCATGTGCGTCTTGGGAAAAGGCACTGTGGATATTCCCAGAGATCTCAGACCTGAAGTTCTCTGTCCAGATGAGGCCCTGAAACCTCAGAAGCTGCTTTAAAGACCACAGTGGTCAACTTCAATAGCAGCCTTTTTGACAGCAAGATCAGTCGTAGCTAAAGAAAGGTGGTGCTCTGAACTCTCTCGGTTCAAACGGTCTTGACTTTCATTCACCATTGCTCATGAACTTTTTCTCCTGTCAGCTACAGTCAATGCAAGTATTATTGAAGACAACATTTTTGTCCCACTGAATTCATCATTTCTCCAGTCCTCGTGTCTTCGTGGTTTCAGTAAAAAAGTAAGAAAAAAGACACTAGTCTCTGCCAGGCTCATGACACAATCTGCTTTTAGTATTATATCTGGTAAATGACTACAAAAAAGCCAAAGCTCTGGTTTTTTTTCTTCCCGACAAGAGCGGCTTTGGTTTTATGTAACAAAGGATGCCGAGTCAAAGGCCTGTTGAGGAGAGAGACAGATGCTGTCTGCTGTGACAAGCTGTTTGTCTACTAGTGGTAAAATAATGCCCGCTTGGCTCCGCTGGCAAGAGCTGATTACTGTTTTACTTGCCTGGCCTTTTTATAGACCGGCCTTAAATGTGTACGTATGCAAGATAGAAATTCCATGTGTGCATGTGTTTGCGAGACTGCGAGCATATGCAAATCATACTTTAATATACAATTAATGTTATGTGGTTTCAGGGGTTGAATGAGCTTTGTCTCACCAGCGGTAATGAAAGAAATAGCATGAGGGCACATATTAGTAGCAGAGTGGTTAAGGGCTCAGTCTGTACACAGGGTAGGGCATTTCTCTGTCGAGAGTCGTGTTATAAGACGTTTTACTGGGTTTAAATTGTCCTGAGTACAAACTCATTCTAGTTGGCTATCTTACAAAGGTCTTGCGGACGCTACCCTCGTGGGTTGTGTGTCGTTGTGTGCTGGCTTGTTAAAGTTGTTATTTAACATCAGAATCATGGAAATATAACGGTAGCCCGTTCTCATTTTGAAGAGAAACCAATTGGAACAAAGAGGATGCACAACTCTGTTTTGTCAATAACTTCTCTACAGATAACTGTCTGGAGCTGTGAGGAGCGTCGTCATACCTTCTGACGACCTGAGGCTTTGTGGAGCTCCAGTTTCTTACCTACTGCCCCTTTAAGCGCCATTGGATCGTGCACGTTGACACATTGCGTTATACAATAAGGAGAGTAACTCGGAGCATTGCCTTTAGATATTCGTATTGTAAGCAGTGGGGGAGTGAAGATGCTGAAGTTTGTTGAAGTGCAGGTACAAGAAATTGATTAGCATATGAGATGTCTGCAACCGCTGTCTGCAACTTACTGCTCTAAGAGAGCTGTTGGTAAAGCGCTACATGATTGTGGTTGTACTGAGCAGCTATCAGGTGTGAGTGTATGCGTGTACTTTATTAGTCTGTAACTGCATAATTCTGAATGAAGTAAGGATTAAAATAGAGTTGAAACTATGTGGGTTAAGACTGACTTTTGCGCAAGTTTGAATTGCACAATATCATTGTTGTTGCAGGTGATAGAAGACTCACAGTTGATAATGGAGCCAGGCTTACCAGAATGTGTGAGTCTGTGGAAATCAGCATACATGTGTTTACTGTAATATGTCCCAAGGTTTTCTTTTTCATGCCTTTTGCAGCAATTTATTTCATAAATATACATCGTAGTGATGGTTTTAAGCTTTAGTTCTTACAAATATGCACAACCCTTGTCTTGTTTTTGTTTTGTTTTTATTTACAGGGGAGTAAATCAGTACGTGTTTAAAAGACTTTTACTCTTTGTGTACATTTGGGTACTCTTCTCCCACCCGTGCCATGACCTTCCCTGGCATGCAGTTATTCTATTGACTCAGCATGTTATGTGATTGAAAAGGGGAGGGGAAAGTGTTATAAACAGCGTGACTGGACTAGGTTGCGGTTATGCAGCGTAGAATTTATGTCAGTCTGCTTTTTGTTTATCTTTTGAAAAGCGTACTTGTTTGATTTTAGAGATTAGCATGACGCTGCCTTATACATTTGACATGCTTTATGACTCTGCAGCTTCAGTTCTTTTGACATACTGGCATTCCTCCATTGTGCTGTTGTTTATTGCTTTGGGTGATAATTAGTAACAACGATGTTGCAACAATGGCCGTGGGGACTTAATGAACCCATGAGATTGATTAGAGGGGAAGCTGGCGGGAATGTGACCCATTTGCTGAAGTCTTTGCCCTCTAACTGTTCCCTGTGTGGCGGTCTTAAAATGAACTGTTTCTGTCACATTCACATTTAATAATACATACAAAGGCAATTTGAACACGTTATACAAACTAAAATGCAGACACAAACTAAACTCGCATTTGGATGCTTAGACACAACATAACTGTCCTTTTGTAATTGAGCTGAAGACAATAAAGCACTTGTTGTGCAAAGTTTGGTGAGGCTCCAATGATATGGTCGATTAATTACAAAAAAATAGACAGTGCGTGAGCTCGGAGTTGCATGGAGATGGAATGTGTGCAACTAAATGGGGGCACTGTCTCTGTTCACGTCCTTCTCTGTTCTCCCCTCCTTTTGGAGAAAGCTACAGGCAAGCTCACACAATTGCACACACAAACACCATCTACCCGACGTATTTGAATACTGCTCCATTCCTGTCATGTTGATTTCCTGCTTGGCCCGACCCTTAAATCAGGGCACCATATTTATCCCACTGCCTGTATGGTTGCCAGCATGACAAAGCGTTGACACTGCCAGCAGAGATGTGCTTCTGTAGAGACTGAACAATAGTTTGAATAGAACCACCATAGCTGACCAATTCAAACTAATGCAAATAGGAACAATGGTCATATTGGTGTTGCATCTGTCATTAAGAAACACTTTGTGCATGTGATGGGTTTACACAAGGTTGTACATGGTTTTAATGCCTGTTTCTATACAGATATTAACTTTCAAATAGCATATAAACATGGTATACTTTTTTTAAATGATTTTTTTTACCAACTATGATTCTGAATCTGTGTCTCCATTGTTTTGTTTCAGGCACTCTTCTGCAGAGATCAGACGACACTTTAGTGGGAGCTATGGCCTTCATCACAGCCGAACCAACTCCAACGCTTCGGCCTCAGTGTGCCTCACTGTGGTGAGTGTTCCTCCTATAAAAAGAATACATTTGTATCCAGTAAAATGACTTTGATGGATTCACAGCTACCGTTGAGCTAACATGTGCCACTAACAGGTTTCAGAAAGCAATGTAAGCCATCTTAACACATTTTTATTTTTTTTTGTATATCCTTATCCGGCTGGATAACATGTTGAGAGTGTTTAAGAAGATTAAAAACAGACTACAAATCAATGCTTTATCTATAAAGTAAGTTACTTCACTTGTACCGGCGATCTAATGCTTGTTGAGCGAAAAAAAAAACACTGTGATCAGAGGGTCAGCGCTACGGGTGCCTCTAATGCAGCCCTCACACAGCTTTAGTGTTTGTGCTTACACCACTTAACGGTTGTAAGCATATCGTCTTCACATCCTCTTTACTGTCATTAAGCCCTGAGAACGTCTGACTCAGCGCGGTGGCTAGTCTTGAAGATTATACTTGGAATTCTAACAATTGCTGCTGCTACACAAGTTACTACTTTTTGCACAGACAGGTGTTTGCATTTCAATTTTTTTTTAGGAAGAACCTTTGTTCCCTTCACAGTTGATGAGAATAAAGTCAAGGATTCATGTGCCTCTGTTGACATCGGCGTGACGCTGCTCTTTGGCTTAACATGGTTTGAAAAACCTAGTAGTTTATGCAGAGAATTTAATGTCAGTATGACAGGTTATTTTCTTGCCTCTTGAGCTGAAGCCTGGCAGACAGTTAGAGTGATTCCTTCTCTCTCAAGCAGACAGAATGATGCACAGTAATCTTTTGCAGGGATTTGTTCCCACTACACTCTTGGTCTCTCTGTGCTACCCTCTGAACCTCTGTTTCTGCCTCACAGATTTATGTATTCCGCTTCTCACTCTTCCGTCTTTTTTTTTTTTTTTTTCTATTTCTGTCTTTTCCCTTACATATCTCCTCTCTGCTGCCCTACATTTCTCTCATTGAAAGTTTTCTAAAGCTCCTGGGTGCTAAGTCTCCTGACATATCTGTGTGTATGAGCGACTGAGCTGAAGTCCTTTGATACTTTCCCAGCGATGCTCCTTGAGCTTGTCAGCTGACAGTGTTGGAGGAGCAGTACTTGGACCATCCATACCACGCCGGCTTGTGGCATGCAACACGGTTAATCTCCAACCTGCTTGGGAAATGGGTCAGTGCCTTGGCTGACGGGCTCTGGATGGGGCCTGCTTACCTTGCAGCTTACGCGGGCAAATCTTTAATATGTCCGGATTTGGGATGCGGGAGAGGGGTTTAAATGTCGTAATCTCTGGGATGATAGTTTCCCATTATTCAGCAGTGGCGTCTAGAACAGGGATGCGGAAGGGATGTTTGTTGTTGTAGTTGTGACATGGATTGCAATGTTCCCTCTCTCTGTTATTATCAGTGCCTGTTATTGTGAATGTTGCCTGATCAGTGTGGTCGTTTAGGTTTGGTACATAAATTGAGAGAAAAAAAGGAAAAGCTGCGTGTGCTTTTGTGCTGTTGAGCAGCGCCACTGTGTGTTTTTAGCAGAATGCACGTGTGTGCGTGTGTGCACGTGTGTGCGTGTGTGCGTGTGTGTGTGTGTGTGTGTATTTTCTGTTCCTGTCTGTTGAAACACCAGTTGATGAAGGGACGCCTTACTGATGTCACTTCCTTTAATGTCTTTGTGGCTTCTCCTTTCTAGACGTAAACTGCAAGGCTTGAAACTGCTGTAAAGGTTTTGTGGTTTGAAATCGTGACTTTCAATCTTGAATTCTTAAGGACTATTGACGCCTCCTCTACTTTTGGTAATGCTGATGGTTTCTCCTCTGCTTTACTGGTGTTCTCAGCTTCTAGGAATATTTGGATCATTTTAAAGAGGACCTGTGCACTGTGTTGCGGCTTAGTTTAGTTTCAACCAAAAGCATTCAGCGGCAGTAGGTGTGCTCTAAAGGTTCCCATATCCGGAGTGCGCCATTTTGTGCACTTCCTTTTTATTGTGCAATTTTCAGTTTTCAGCAGGGTAAGTCTACAATATCTGTTTGAGCACGAGAGTCTTTCAATGAAACTTGAGAATGAGATTATTAACATGCTTACATATCATGGGTTAGGTGAAATGTGCCTGTATTTTTTTAAGAACTTGGTTTGCCTTGAGTTTTTTAGATGTCCGTTTTCTCTCCGGGGTCATTTTTTACCATTTTACAATAACAACAGAGACGTTGGTAGATGCACATTATTTTCAAATAGATGAATTTGACTTTGTACAGTCCACAGCCGTAACTGATATAGCATGTCTTGATTTAAAGAAAACCATTTTTTTTATTTGATTCAATTTTCGATGCATACTGTATGTCTGCACCGAGTTTTGTGCAATGTGTAGTTTCCAGTACCTCATGCTCTTAAATGGTTTTCTTCTTCCTAAATTGTCACGAAGTAATCGTCTTTATAATCACCACCGAGTAAGCTGGTTAAAAGTCTGGCTTTTGATTTGGCAAGGAGAGGCAGTTTCTTGCTAGCTCCTCTGATGTCTCCACAGAGCAGCAGGTACTGATCAGAGGCATGCATGGATTTGCATTCATTTGTTTTCGTTAGCCTCCATACTAAACAAGAAAAGAGGCCAGGCTGCAATGATCGTTTCAACTTTGAGGCACGGCGCCAGAGAAATGCACAGAGTACGGTGAAGACTGTCGTGCCACTGTTGAGGTTCAGGTTCACGCCTCCACGGAAAGGAGGGGAAGGTTTCATCTGTACTTTCCGCCTGTCATTTAAAATAATAATGTTATAGTTGTTCCATCTGGCTGGCTGTGTGTTCTCTCCTTCTTGTGTTGCATGCTAAACATTAATACTAAACCATGTGCTGCAATTTGCTCTCAAGTGCTTCATACAGAAAAATATGCCTTTGTGTGGACTGATGTGCAAAAACATGTCTGAAGGCAAATGGAATTTGCTCTGCTTTTAAAAGTTGAGTACTGCAGTGACTCATGTTGCTGCTGCAGTTATACCTCCACTTTATCTGTGAGTGTGTGTCCCTGTAATTTTATTTTTTCTCGCTCCTGCACACACACACACACACACACACACACACACACACACACACACACACACACACACACACACACACACACACACACACACACACACACACACACACACACACACACACACACACACACACAGAGTCTCTCTCACGCTATCATTCTGTAACAGAATACAGTGTGCACGATTTAAGGCTGGAATATTCTAAATATTATCGTGCTAAGTAAAGGTTCCTCTTATAATACTGTAATATGTTATGATTATGAGGAAATGTTTTAATTATTTAGGACATTTTTCATTATGACATTATGGTGCAAGTTTCTAAGCTTTTTCCTACTTCAGCTGCTGCCTGCAGACTGTAATCAGATTGGAGGTCTGCCCAGTTTTATGCCACTATTCACAGGGACACCTGCTCCATGTAGGTTCCTCTTTGACAAGCAAAGCCAGGCAGGCACCACAAAGGGGATGCTATCTCATCAGTTAGGCTTTTTGTTTTCCTCCAGAGCATTTTCTAATGATGAAATGCTCATCTACTCCACCCCTTTTCAGCTCGAGTGGGGATTTGTTACATTGTGTGTTGATGATCATAACAACACGTACTACTTCAAAGACATGCATTAGAAAATGTTAACCTTTTTGTACAGTACATTAAAATGATTGCAGCTTTGCCTTTGATCTACTGTAGCAGAGTGTGGGATGTGAGTTTTGGTCTAAAAATAGTTCACTGAATTTTTTTTTTTTTTTTTTTTAAATGCCCGGCTGTCTGATAGGCCAGATTGTTCCAGTTTCTATTTGTGTATGTGCTTATATCATTTGTTCCCAGACAGGTATGAGGTATTAGAAAATAGTCATGATTCAGCATGTTTGGTCTCAGCTCCCTGAGACCTGTGTTTCCTTTTTCCTCATTTCTTCTGTGCACTAAGACTAAGGACTGCACAAACACACCAAGCTGAAGTCTTGCCGTTTCAACGGTATTTTCTTTTGTTTGTGTCGCCCTAACACTAAAGCTCACTAGACAGTTCTATACAGATCTATATTTTTCTGACAAATGATTCATAGTTGCCCTTGATGATCTCTGTTGAATCTTTGCTCCAGTGCTATGTTTAGATACTTCATCGTGATATTTAGTGCTACGTTTTATAATGCGTCTCTCCATCTCTGTGATTGTTCAGCCTCAGACATATGACGCGGTGGAGCCCCTTGACCTGGAAGAGTTCCTGACGTCACAGTTGAGAAGTGGAGACTCAGCCCTCATGCAAGAATTCGGAGACTTTCCTGACGATGACTTGAAGGTGGAACAGGTCGAGAAGGAGTGTCGTACTATTCGACACTCTGTCCCAGAGGATGGGTGGGTTACAGGATGATAAACATGAAACAGTAGGAGAGTCCATCGATGTTGTTTTTAGTGACAAAAGAATCAACTGACCGGGCAAACCTGAAAGGGCAAAATAAATAATGACGTAAAATGGTGCAGAATAACCACCAGAATAACGGGGTTTCTCAATCATAGCAATAGCTGAGCTGTGTAACACAACTGAACAATAATCTTATTGATGTTCAAAAATTGGTCACGAGCCTTTATGCATTGTCATTTATAAGTTATAAATCATTTCAACAGATCAAAATAAATATAAACACTCTTAATAGGAATAAAGTCTTGAATATAAGACAGACATTAAATACTGTTTTGTCATTAATATATATATAAACAAAGTTAAAAAGTAGAATATTTCAGAATAATGATGAAAAATGTTTCAGTGTGTAAAGATTTAGTTTGAATGTCTTCAGTCATTGTAAAACTACTTGGTCACTGTGTGTTATCTCAGCTTATTCAGAGCATTCATTTGTCCCACACCTTGACCGTGAAGTACAGACTGAGATTGGAGAGGAATTTAAAGTTTTCAGTTGTGTCTAATGGTCTGCATGTGTGTACATATGTTGTTATTGTCCTCATACTTGTCTTTCACATTGTAGAGTGGAGCTGGAGCCACATGTCAGAGACTGTGTAAAGAGTTACATCCAGCCATGGCTTGTGGTCTCTCGAAGGTAAAACCCCTGTAATGTCCTGTCTGATACACTGCATTGCTCACTCACACACTCGCATACACTGTGACCATGTTGTGTAAAACTTCTGTTTGTGTTGTTATCTAGATTCATTAGAAGTGCAGAGCTGTTTTTAATGTAATCGTGTATGGTCTTCTCTCTCTCTCTTCTCTCTCTCTCTCTCTCTCTCTCTCTCTCTCTCTCTCTCTCTCTCTCTCTCTGTGTGTGTGTGTGTGTGTGTGTGTGTGTGTGTGTGTGTGTGTGTGTGTGTGTGTGTGTGTGTGTGTGTGTGTGTGTGTGTGTGTGTGTGTGTGTGTGTGTGTGTGTGTGTGTGTGTGTAGGTGCCAGGGGGATGGCTGGAGTGCATATTCAGAACGAGCTGGCCTACACAAGCTCCTGCGGAAACAGACTTTTGAGTCAGATTTTCAGCCAGAAAACGAAGAGAAACCAGTAAGAAACACGAACACACAGTCACCTTCTGAAGTTACAGTTTCACTCTTAAACACGTTTGGATTAACTAACCAGTACATATTGAATGGAAGTAGCCTTTACTAACATTCTTATTTAAACCTGAGTCTCTTAAGGGGACACAAATGATCCTAATAAGGTTTGCTTCCTGCAAGTTTTAACTTGTGTCTCAAGCAACCATCTGTTACTCAATGAAGGAGCCTTATTCAAAAAGGCTTTTTTCAGAGCCAGTCTTGCGCATTGTGGTGTTCAATGTGCTAAACCGGAACAATTCTTCACTTATTTCCTCAGTCAGTCAGTTCTATCTGGTGTGATTCTTTAGACCGGTCTTGTTGCTATTTTGTCAGCCTGCTATTAGGCATCAGAACTGTTTTATCAGATCTGATTCTGCATATGCTTGTCATTAAAGCAGGGTTTTTGCTGGGTCCTTTGACAGGGATCCTTTTAAGTGATACATCATTTCATACATAATGATCATACATAATTGTTATTGTCATAAACCAGAGAAGTCTAAATGTACAGAAATAGGTTGACATTTTAATATCATTTTCCCTCTTGGGTGAAGCCAGAGCCAGTAGAGCTTTATCCTAGTTTGGCAGATTAGTTTGTTATGACTCTATCCACTGTTGAAATAATATCTATTTGCAGTGAAGATTAAAGGTAGGGTAGGAAAAATGCAGCCCTTCTCCTACAGCGCTCCTCCCTTATGTCCTAACAAAGAATACCACAGGCGTTTGCACACGTTTCAATTGCAAAGTTGTCTCCATCTCTGAAACGCTTCGCTATGAGTTTGTTTGTCTTCAGTGGTCTACTGATTATTGGGCATACCCAGTACGCTACTGCATCAGTTGCCTGGACCATCAAAAATACATTTTTACTGGTCCTCTATGTGTGCCTGTCATTCAGGGTGCCTATGAGGGTCAGCTGTGGACTGTCCGGTCCCAGCGAATGAGTTCAAGGCTGACATTTTTTCCACTTTTCACACTTGAATTATAATCTGCTGAAAGGTTACCAAGGACTTTTTTTTTTTTTAATCAAAAATCCCCAAAATGAAAAAAACACTTTGCCTGGCTTTAACATGTTGTTATATGTTTTATTTGTTTAATTTGTCCACAAACAGAAATGTAAAAATGACAGTCTGTAGCTGTTCGAGCAGTTTTGTGTTGCAAGTATAGTGAACAGTAGCCAGCAGTAACTTTCCTTTGTTGCTTGTCATATGTTTCTCCCCTATTAAATACATTCAAAGAATGTCCCTAAAAGCCCAATAAAATGAAACCACATATAACATTTTAATTAGTAAATTTGAGAGAGGCTGGTATATGGATTTTTGTTAAAGCCAGAGTAGCTGTTTTCCCCTACTTTCAGTCTTTATGCTTTAAGCGGTCACCTCCCTGATCTGTCTTCAGACTTAAATTATGGACATAAGACTGCTGCTAATGCTCTAATCTAAATATTATTAAGAGAGCACATAAGCGCATTTCCCAAAATGTGTTTCTTAAGCACAACTAGAAGAAAAACTACTTTGTCCTCAAATCCCAATATGTTGCCCTTAAAGTGTCTTTTGTGAGGGAAAGGCATTTTAGTTCGAGCAGTATGGTAGTCCATACTGATTAAGGCTTGAGAGAGACAATAATACTGAGTGCAAAATGTGGGGAGGGATTGAGACTGGGGTGGGGGGCGGGGTGCTTAAAAAGTGAAAACAACGGTATGTTGTTATTCCCATCACTCTTTTCACTGTGACAGTGGCTCTTTCAAGTTTAGTCAGCCTGGCTTCATTGACCTAAACCTGAATATGACACACACATCAGCCTTCACCACCTCTGTGTTTAAGCTGAAAGGCAGAAATGTTACATATATGGTAGACTATATTTTCAAATCAACAGCTGACATCTATGATGGTGTGATGGTGTTAGCTCTTACTTTCACGACAAATCCTGCCTGAAGTCTTTCACTGACATCATTAGGAACCAAGTTCACTCTGTCCCCGCTTCTTTGTCTTTTGGTGGCCAAGTCCCTAGCTGCCAGAATGAGGCCGTCCCAGCCAATCCAAATCTCAGTCAGCGCCGCTCTCAGCTTCTGGCCCAGCCATCACTCACCACCACCACCCACCCCCCGTCTCTCTCTCCCCTCCCCCCTCCTGTTGCCCCATCCTTGCCAATTCTGGTTAATCACCCAAACCAAAAAGGCCCTTATTACTGCTTCGGGCTTCCCATGAACTTCATGCCAGAAAGAAAGTGACAGAGAGGGGAAGAACAGCACTATTGTCCTTTAACATTTAATAGGCCTCTTCTATGGTCCAATCTGCTTTAACAATGGCCCTAGGATCATGGTGTGATGGCCTCTTGGAGCTTCACCAGGGTGGAAGCTCGGTCAGTCCTAGCCTGTGGTGTGCAGGGATATGAGATTGATAGATGATGGGAGTGAAAGAGACAAGGAAAGAGGGGTGGCAACAAGGACGGTTCAAATCAGGAGACAGCATGGGAGCCGTGAGGTTATGCCATGCCCTGTAGCATAGTCTGAGTAATTCCATATGGTGCCAGAGCCAGATGGACAGACTTCTTACTGATGCATTTTTGCTTGTAACATAACAATTAATCAACTAACAAGATGGTTGCCAAGTATTTTCTGCTAAACAGCTCATCAATTAGTCGACTAATTGCTTCAGCTCTAATGCTAAAGAGGAATGGCACAGACTGTCTGCATGCATGTCTACAAACAGATGGTCAAACAGGAGTGTCTGTTACCTGCTCTTCGCTGGTGGAGACAAAGTCGTCAGATTTTTTTTTTTAAGCCAAGATGTGTCAAAGTCAGAGTCTGGATTTAGGTTTAGATGGTAGAGATTGGTGGTATCACTACATGCATATGTTAAATGTAAGAATCCTGTATATCCCAACCAGAACCGAAAACAGGTTTGACGTCTTTACATTTCAGGTGCTTGTCATTCAGAGTTCACCCCAGGGCTCCTGAGTACATTTTGAATATAAAGTATCTTAGTTTAATGTGTGTATGTTAATGCAGCTCCTTAGTGCTCTCTTTTTGTTTTTCCTGTCCAACAGGCCTGTGCTGGTGGCAGGGCACTGGGTGTCAAAAAAAAATGCAGCATCTAGCAGACTGGTTTTTCAGGGCTATTGTAGGGCTTGTGTATTGGCAAGTCAGCCAGGGCCTCTTTGAGTTTTGGTCTAACAAGCCAACAGCCTGCTGGGAGATCTCTGATTTCAGGACTCAATCAGCTAATGTATGATGTGTCGATAACACTAGTGACAAGTAATTTATACCCCTTTATTCAATGTCAAAATTCAATGACCTGATTTCTTGAATGACTGGTGACTTATTAATGTGGGTATCTATAAAAAATACAATAAGAAAGCTGCTTGTGCATAATAATATTCAAATTATGAATGCATTAGTAATATTACGGATGTGTACAAAGAAAGTGCACCAGCTAAAGATTGTGAAATGATAACTTATATCACTGTAATATACAGTGAACATTAACATGACCATATGCTGTTTTTTACACAGAGTAAGCCTTGTACAGAAACACACAAGAGACTGTCATTGTCTCCAGGCCAAAACAGAGGCTGTCTAGACTGCCTAATGCCTGTTAGCCGTTTGTTTTGTCTGCTGACAACATAACCAAGGCGCCTGCATTTTTAATGTACAGTATGTTGATGCTGGTTGATGAAATGGGTTAATATTCTGTTGTGAAAACATATACCGACAATGAGGAATACCTATGGATGCCTTTTTTTTAATTTACTCAAAGCCCATGAAGTGATGTTGTTTAAATTGAGGAGGAGCAAGCTTTGCCAAAATATCCAGTAATGACGCTTTCCTTGCCCTGCACCTGTTTTTAATGTCTCTTTTAATACTTTCCCAGTGGATATTCTGCCTTAATACCCCCCACCCCTATTTAGCTAATCCTTTTCCCCCTCCTGTTTCATTGCATTTCTTTCCTCTCACTCTGTTCTCTTTGTACTCTCCACCCCCAACCACGACACCGCCCTCACCCCACTCCTCCTGTCTTTGCAGCAGGTCAAGTCTCCAACTCTAGCAGGGCTGAGTGATGACTCTGGCCGCACACTGACCTCCACTGACTTTAACTTGCGGTGTTTGACCCCGGACCAGAGAGTGGAAGGTCTGCTGGCCTTCAGCAGCCATGAGGAGCTGGACCGCCTTAACCAGGAGGCGCGGCACGGAAACAGACACCCTGAGCTGTTTGCTCTGTACCCACCGGCTGATGAGGTGAGATATGGAGAGCTGGTACTCGTGTGCATTATGGAAACCATGTGAGTTAAGGTTTGTCCCTGTCCGATACACACTGATATGACCTTCATCAATACAAAATGAGTTAATAAAAAGTTTCAGAACCCTTCTCCATTATACCGAGCTTTGTTCCACGAATGTTTTCATCTATATTTCCTTCATGATAGCTAGATCTGAGGTTGTCTTTGCTTTCTTTGTATATAGTCAATCAATATTTGAGACATACAGTGCATCTGTAAAGTATTCACAGCGCTTCAATTTTTCCACATTTTGTTATGTTACATCATTATTCCAAAATGGATTAAATTCATTTTTTTCCTCAAAATTCTACACACAATACCCCATAATGATAATGTGAAAAAAGTTTTGGGGAAATTTTTGCAAATCTATTAAAAATAAAAAATAAATAAAAAAAAAAATCACATGTATATAAGTATTCACAGCCTTTGCCATGACACTCAAAATTGAGCTCAGGTGCATCCTGCTTCCACTGATCATCCTTGAGATGTTTCTACAACTTGATTGGAGTCCACCTGTGGTACATTCAGTTGATTGGACATGATTTGGAAAGACACACACTGTCTATATAAGGTCCCACAGTTGACAGTGCATGTTAGAGCACAAACCAAGCCATGAAGTCCAAGGACTTGTCTGTAGACCTCTACAAAAGGTGCTTCAACAAAGTATTGAGCAAAGGCTGTGAATACAAGGCTGTTATGTTTTTGTTCTTTATTTTTAATAGATTTGCAAAAATTTTAAACAAACTTTTTTCACTTTGTCATTATGGGATATTGTGTGTAGAATTTTGAGGAAAAAAATGAATTTAATCCATTTTGGAATAAGGCTGTAACATAACAAAATGTGGAAAAAGTGAAGCGCTGTGAATACTTTCTGGATGCACTGTATGAGAAATGTCCATAATTACAACACATTCAACAACATCACAACCACCTTCTTGAATGATAATCTTT